>NW_027012484.1:0-19271 GCF_036934945.1 Oncorhynchus masou masou
TAGAGAGGGATAGGGGAGGCAGAGAGAGTAGAGGGATAGGGGAGAGGCAGAGAGAGTAGAGGGATAGGGAGAGGCAGAGAGAGTAGAGGGATAGGGAGAGGCAGAGAGAGTAGAGGGATAGGGAGAGGCAGAGAGTAGAGGGATAGGGAGAGGCAGAGAGAGTAGAGGGATAGGGAGAGGCAGAGAGAGTAGAGGATAGGGAGAGGCAGAGAGAGTAGAGGCAGAGAGAGTAGAGGGATAGGGAGAGGCAGAGAGAGTAGAGGGATAGGGAGAGGCAGAGAGAGTAGAGGGATAGGGAGAGGCAGAGAGGGGGTGAAACAAAAAAGTCTGCCCACACTCCTCTCCTCCTTCCCCTTGTTCTATCTCATTCCCTCCCTCTCTGCTGCTCAGTCTCTCCCTGGGGCGTTGAGGCTCGACTGAGCACAGAGGCTGAGCTGTCCAAACTCTGGAGGAAGAGGGGATGAGGGGGAGGGAGGAGGGGAGAGAGGCTGCTATGGCTGTCATGTGTCAGCCTCGTGGGCAAAATGAAGCACAAATAAACAGAGCGAGGGGGGTACACAGCTGCATGGTGGGAAACACTACACAAAGGGAGGTAGAGCGAGAGAAACGTGGCGATGGGAGGGACTGGTCAAAGGAGGGCTGCTTGGCGGACGGTGTTGATGTGAATGACAGGATGAGTGTGTGGGTGTGTATGGAAGTCGAGAAGCAGTTGTGGCAATGACAGTACACAAAAGGCCATAGAAGTCTTCTCAAGAGAGCATGCATTCACTCCAGCTGAATCCATCCTCAGTCATAGCAAGATGGACGCGTCTGCATTCCACCTCCACCTCAGAATCCTTTGCCGGCCAGGGCAGACCTGGGCCAGGCGCACCATTAAAAGTGAATGGCCAACTCTGTGTGGCTCTAGAGTGCATTATTTCCAGGTATACTTTGCCTGTCCATTACTGCACATGCCTGTTGTTTTCCTGTGGCCCGGCTGATTTATTCAGCCATTTTGGCTTCCAGCCAGACACGGGCGCTCCATCATCTCACTCTCAAAGTAATCTTCTGTCCTCCCACCATTGGGCGCCATTACACATAATTAATGGCCGTTCTGGGGCTGCTGCAACTGGCAGGCTTTGGAGATGGGCCTTTTAAAAGTGTGTGTGTGTGTGTGTGTGTGTGTGTGTGTGTGTGTGTGTGTGTGTGTGTGTGTGTGTGTGTGTGTGTGTGTTGTGTGTTTTAAAAGCATCAGGGGGAGTAAGACATCTTCAGCTGTCCTAAGCTTAATCATCTGTAGAGAGCATTCCTTTACTTCAGAGGGGAGGCGGCGGGAGGGGACTTAAGACTGTGACTTCAATTAGTAAATAATGGAGTTCCGCACATTTTAGACTTCTGTCCAGGTCAAATACAAAATGGAGTCTTGGTATTACATGACTTCCTCTATAGGTGTGTAAGCAGTGATACCGTCTAAGAGTACCCCCCGCATTTTCCCCCTGGCTGGTCAGGCACACACATTTCATTTTTTTAGGCCTGTTGAAGTTCGGTATCCAGAAGTCTACGCCCCTTTCGTCGGTGATTGGTCAACAGTAGGCATTCTTCAAAAGTGTTTGTCATTCAACGACAGAGGACAAGGTTTTCATGCACATTTGTTGATGTTGAGAAATACTGCACCAAACATCTTAGATGTAAAAAAGAACTCCTCTGTAAAAACACCAAAATGAATATATAAAATGATATTTTGGATTAACTCTGACTATTTTGAGGGACAAATATTGCAACTTTTTCAAGGTAAGGTATTTTAGCCGAGTTCTGCTAGGAGCAAATCAAACCTATGTATGAGGACAGGAGAGAGAGAGAGAGAGAGAGGCAGGAGAGGGAGAGAGAGAGAGAGAGGCAGGAGAGAGAGAGAGGCAGGAGAGAGAGAGAGAGAGACAGGAGAGAGAGAGAGAGACAGGAGAGAGAGAGAGAGAGACAGGAGAGAGAGAGGAGAGAGAGAGAGAAACAGGAGAGAGAGAGAGAAACAGGAGAGAGAGACAGGAGAGAGAGAGAGACAGGAGAGAAAGAGAGAGACAGGAGAGAGAGACAGGAGAGAGAGAGAGGAGAGAGAGAGGAGAGAGAGAGAGGAGAGAGAAGAGAGAATGAGAGAGAGAGGAGAGAGAAAGAGAGAGAGAGAGAGAGGGAGAAAGAGAGAGAGAGGAGAGAGGAGAAAGAGAGAGAGAGGAGAGAGAAAGAGGAGAAAGAGAGAGACAGGAGAAAGAGAGAGACAGGAGAAAGAGAGAGACAGGAGAAAGAGAGAGACAGGAGAGAGAGAGAGACAGGAGAGAGAGAGACAGGAGAGAGAGAGACAGGAGGAGAGAGAGAGAGAGAGAGAGAGAGAGAGAGAGAGAGAGAGAGAGGGACAGAGAGAGAGACAGAGAGAGAGGGACAGAGAGAGACAGAGACAGAGACAGAGGGACAGACAGAGAGAGAGAGAGAGAGAGAGAGACAGAGAGAGAGAGGGGGACAGAGAGAGAGAGACAGAGAGAGAGACAGAGAAAGAGGGACAGAGAGAGAGAGGGACAGAGAGAGAGAGGGACAAGAGAGAGAGAGGGACGGAGAGAGAGAGAGGGACAGAGAGAGAGAGAGGACAGAGAGAGGGAGAGAGAGGGACAGAGAGAGAGAGAGAGACAGAGACAGAGAAGAGAGACAGAGCGAGAGACAGAGAGAGAGAGAGGGACAGAGAGAGAGGGACAGAGAGAGACAGATAGAGAGAGGGACAGAGAGAGAGACAGAGAGAGAGAGGGACAGAGTGAGAGACAGAGGGACAGAGAGAGAGACAGAGAGAGAGAGAGAGAGAGAGAGAGAGAGAGAGAGAGAGAGAGAGAGAGCTGGGTATTCTTTCCTCTCTCTTGTGTGTTAACTTGCAGAGGCTATCATCACCAGTGATTAAAGAGGTGTCTTACTTAGCTGCCACCGGGTAGTCAATGCATGATACATACTACTCAGGCCAGGGAGTGGGCAGTGATTAACAAACAGCCTGCTAATCATTCCAGCCACAGCTCCCCTACATACTCCCCTCATAGCCTTATAGGACTTTTCAATGTAAAGCAGCAGCACGGCTCAGCTGAATTCCAGAGAGCCTGTCTTCAGCGGCGTCTCGCAAGCTACTAAGTGTCTTTGCGTGTGGGTGTGTTACCTTGGACAGGTCTCTGTAGTTGCTGGGCAGAGTGAGGTCCAGGTCTTTCCAGTGTCGTAGTTCGTGATGACCCAGGGGAAGGCAGGGTACTGATTCAGGTCATTGTACGTACGTCCTGGAGGGAGGCATGGAGACCATGAAGTCACAACAGTCTCAAATTAGTCAGCATCATCAAAACTTCTAGAACTGAACATGTTTAGTCTAAACTAAATGTCTAAATGTCTGGACACCAAACTCCCTTTTCGATTAGAGCTTAAATGGAATATATTTTTACTAACTATGAAGAAAATGAAGTCAGAGGATGAAACCATGTTGGCCACACAGAGTTTATATAATTTACATCATTGACCACATATGTTAATAATAGCTGGGTGTGTTGTCATTCCCTATGGTGACAGTCCAGTGACAGTGAGGTAACACTGGTCTTACCAGAGATGGTGTTGAGGAAGATCAGGTACTCAAAGTTGGAGATCTCTCTGCGCTGCCAGCGCAGGGTCATGTTGGAGGCCTTGTAGAGCTGCTTGGGACTGGCCCTGGGAGATACGCCTGGAGGAGGAGAACACACACTGCCTGGTTACATGCCGGGCTGGTGGTGAGATGCCGGGCTGTCGGGTTAGATGCCGGGCTGTCTGGTTAGATGCCGGGCTGTCTGGTTAGATGCCGGGCTGTCTGTGGTTAGATGCCGGGCTGTCTGGTTAGATGCCGGGCTGTCTGGTTAGATGCCGGGCAGTCGGGTTAGATGCCGGGCTGTCGGGTTAGATGCGGGCTGTCTGGATTAGATGCCGGGCTGTCTGGTTAGATGCCGGGCTGTCTGTGGTTAGATGCCGGGCAGTCGGGTTAGATGCCGGGCTGTCTGGTTAGATGCCGGGCTGTCTGGTTAGATGCCGGGCTGTCGGGTTAGATGCCGGGCTGTCTGGTTAGATGCCGGGCTGTCGGGTTAGATGCCGGAGCTGTCGGGTTAGATGCCGGGCTGTGGGTTAGATGCCGGGCTGTCGGGTTAGATGCCGGGCTGTCGGGTTAGATGCCGGGCTGTCGGGTTAGATGCCGGGCTGTCGGGTTAGATGCCGGGCTGTGGGTTAGATGCCGGGCTGTCGGGTTAGATGCCGGGCTGTCGGGTTAGATGCCGGGCTGTGGGTTAGATCCGGGCTGTCTGGTTGAATGCCGGGCTGTCTGGTTAGATGCCGGGCTGTCTGGTTAGATGCCGGGCTGTCTGGTTAGATGCCGGGCTGTCTGGTTAGATGCCGGGCTGTATTCCAGTCTATTAGTGCTGGCAAACAAGACATTGACAACACTTTCAAAGAACAACATTTCAGACCCACTGTGAGTTATGAAAACAGAACCTAATCATACCAGAGGATTGGTGTGTTTCAAGGTATCCAACTTCAATAATAAAACTGATTCAGTCCAAGGTCTTAGTAAAGTCTCCAAATGCAAATGTTCCAATATGAAATAGGTATTGATATTTAGGCACACTAAATGAAAAAGACAAATATGCAATTAGTAGGGTTAATTCTGCTTCTTCTCAAGCAGATACATACACTGATCCCCGCAACACGCACAGGCCCCGAGGAAGCATGATGTATGCTATGGACTTAAACAAATTACCCCCAATCCAATTAAAACAAAGGCAAATGATGGAATAAATCACTGTCACAGTGTGAGATTATAGTCATTAAGCCAGCAGAAAGTCACAATATTAGCAAGGCTATATACAGGGGGTACCGGTACAGAGTCAATGTGCAGGCTATATACAGGGGGTACCGGTACAGAGTCAATGTGCAGGCTATATACAGGGGTACCAGTAAAGAGTCAATGTGCAGGCTATATACAGGGGGTACCGGTACAGAGTTGATGTACAGGCTATATACAGGGGGTACCGGTACAGAGTCAATGTGCAGGCTATATACAGGGGGTACCGGTACAGAGTCAATGTGCAGGCTATATACAGGAGGTACCAGTACAGAGTCAATGTGCAGGCTATATACAGGGGGTACCGGTACAGAGTCAATGTACAGGCTATATACAGGGGGTACCGGTACAGAGTCAATGTGCAGGCTATATACAGGGGGTACCGGTACAGAGTCAATGTGCAGGCTATATACAGGGAGTACCAGTACAGAGTCAATGTACAGGCTATATACAAGGGGTACTGTTACAGAGTCAATGTGCAGGCTATATACAGGGGGTACCGGTACAGAGTCAATGTGCAGGCTATATACAGGGAGTACCAGTACAGAGTCAATGTACAGGCTATATACAAGGGGTACTGTTACAGAGTCAATGTACAGGCTATATACAGGGGGTACCGGTACAGAGTCGATGTGCAGGCTATATACAGGGGTACTGGTACAGAGTCAATGTACAGGCTATATACAGGGGGTACTGTTACAGAGTCAACGTACAGGCTATATACAGGGGTACTGTTACAGAGTCAATGTACAGGCTATATACAGGGGGCACGGTACAGTGTCAATATACAGGGGCACTGGTTAGTCAAGGTAATTGAGATAATATGTACATGTAGGTAGTGTTATTAAAGTGACTATGCATAGATAACAGAGTAGCAGCAGTGTAAAAGAGAGGGGGGCAATGAAAATAGTCTGGGTAGCCATTTAATTAGATGTTCAGGAGTCTTATGGCTTGGGGGTAGAAGCTGTTGAGAAGCCTCTTGGACCTAGACTTGACGCTCTGGTACCGCTTGCCGTGCAGTAGCAGAAAAACAGTCTATGACTAGGGGTGGCTGAGTCTTTGACAATTTTGTGGGCCTTCCCTGACACCGCCTGGTATATAGGTCCTGGATGGCAGGAAGCTTGGCCCTAGTGATGTACTGGGCCATACGCACTACCCTCTGTGGTGCCTTGCGGTCAGAGGCTCGAGCAGTTGCCATACCAGGCAGTGATGCAACCACTCATGATGCTCTCGATGGTGCAGCTGTAGAACCTTTTGAAGATCTGAGGACCCATGTCAAATCTTTTCAGTCTCCTGAGGGGAATAGGTTCTGTCGTGCTCTCTTCACAACTTTCTTGGTGTGCTTGGACCATGATAGTTTGTTGGTGTTGTGGACACCAAAGAACTTGAAGCTCTCAACCTTCTCCACTATAGTCCCGTCGATGAGAACGGGGGCATGCTTGGTCCTCCTTTTCCTGTAGTCCACAATCTACTTTGTCTTGATCAAATGCTAAACCAAATGAAGGTTTGGCCAGAGAACAACTGCTAGGAAATCTTGTTTCTTTATAGGTACTTAAAATGCTGTCTGAATGTTAGGTCCCTCGTTTTTGAGACATGAATGTATAGTGAAAAGAGGTTGGGGTGAAGCCTAGGTAGTCAATATACCTAAAGAAAACTCAAGAAGGTTAGGAAATGTTATTGAAACACTGGTGTGTTATAGTGTGAGGTAGATGTACTGTAGGTTGTGGTAAACATTATAGTGTGAGGTAGAGGTACTGCTGGTTGTGGTAAACATTATAGTGGGAGGTAGAGGTACTGCAGGTTGTGGTAAACATTATAGTGGGAGGTAGAGGTACTGCAGGTTGTGATAAACATTATAGTGGAAGGTAGAGGTACTGCAGGTTGTGGTAAACATTATAGTGTGAGGTAGAGGTACTGTAGGTTGTGGTAAACATTATAGTGTGAGGTAGAGGTACTGTAGGTTGTGGTAAACATTATAGTGGGAGGTAGAGGTACTGCTGGTTGTGGTAAATATTATAGTGGGAGGTAGAGGTACTGCAGGTTGTGGTAAATATTATAGTGGGAGGTAGAGGTACTGCAGGTTGTGGTAAATATTGTGAGGTAGAGGTACTGCAGGTTGTGGTAAACATTATAGTGTGAGGTAGAGGTACTGCAGGTTGTGGTAAATATTATAGTGGGAGGTAGAGGTACTGCAGGTTGTGGTAAATATTATAGTGGGAGGTAGAGGTACTGCAGGTTGTGGTAAATATTATAGTGGGAGGTAGAGGTACTGCAGGTTGTGGTAAATATTATAGTGGGAGGTAGAGGTACTGCAGGTTGTGGTAAATATTATAGTGGGAGGTAGAGGTACTGCAGGTTGTGGTAAATATTATAGTGGGAGGTAGAGGTACTGCAGGTTGTGGTAAATATTATAGTGGGAGGTAGAGGTACTGCAGGTTGTGGTAAATATTGTGAGGTAGAGGTACTGCAGGTTGTGGTAAAGGTTGAAATGTAATGCTGAGGGAGTAGTGATGGTGTGAGAACAGGACTGGGCTGTACAGTTGTCTCCAGGTCAAAAGAGACACGGTGCCCCCAGGCTGAGCTACACCATGTTGATTAATGGGACTGACACACTCTCACTCTCCCTCCCACAAGCATGTCTGTTCGCGCACACAGACACACACACACACAATCTGACTCTTACAAAAACACACATTTCAACACTCTCATGGGTTACAAAATGGATGGTACATATCACTATCACGCCAACGATGCAGCAAAACACTGGGATACTCCTTGGGAATTATCTTGGACATTTCTCAATTTCCATTCTGTCTTTGGCTTGGCTACAGCCATGACAGTGCAGTACACAGGCTGGACTTGGCTATGGCAGGGTGCTGCAGACATGCAGTCATAAGAAGGCAAGAGAAGAGGGAGAGAGTTGGGGGGGTGCCCACTCTATACCTTGGACTGTGCGTGTGTGTGTGTGTGTGTGTGTGTGTGTGTGTGTGTGTGTGTACTTAGGCAAGAGGAAGAGAGTTGGGGGGTGCCCACTCTATACCTTGGACTGTGTGTGTGTGTGTGTGTGTGTGTGTGTGTGTGTGTGTGTGTGTGTGTGTGTGTGTGTATATGTTTTCCACTCTTTCTGTGGTGGTTTTCTCAGAACGTGCTGAAGCGTGACGGTGTTACACGCTAAGCCCACAATTATTTAGTGTCAGTTGACGAGAGAAAGTGGGGATGAACACATACCAACCCTCCACCGCAGAGAGAGACAGAGAGAGAGAGAGAACGAGAGAGAGAGAGAACAAAATAGAAAGAGATAGACTGACCTGGTCTGTGGGAGGCCAAAGTTGGTGCCCACCCCCACGCGAGGGAGGCATTGGACCACCTTCTTGACCGTGCCTGCATCTGGGAAGTTGAACATGACCGCAGCTACAGAGGAAGGCAAACAAGTTCTGTCAATCCATGGCTTGGTTTCCACAGATAACAGAGCAGCTTCAAATTCAAAATAATGTAGAAATAAATCCCAACATCAAATCTATACTCTTTCAAAAAGATCCTGGCAAAGATACATTTCACTCCTTTGTCTTTCAGATTCAAATCCAAACTCATGTCATAATTTAAGGGTTGTGATTCTACTGAATAATATTAGAATAAAATATGCTGGTTGTGGGTCTTACTTCTGTTGGCCATGAAAATCTCCAGAGCAGTGTTCTGTAGCAAGTAACGTCTGGAGAAGACAGCCCTGATCTCTGTGAACAGCCATTTACCATGAAGGCCCTCTGTGTAGGTTAGGATCTGGAGAGGAGAGAGGGAGGGGAGCAGAGAGAGGGAGGAACGGTATGAGGGTGAGCAAAGACAGGAGACAAGAAAGTAGTAAAAGAAGAAAGAAGAAAAGAGGAGAAGCGACAGAAAGAAAGGAGAAGCGAGGAAGAGAGGAGAGAAGAGAGGAGACGAGAGAAGAGAGAGAAGGAGAGGAAGAGAGAGAAGGAGAGGAAGAGAGAGAAGGAGAAGAAGAGAGAGAAGGAGAGGAAGAGAGAGAAGGAGAGGAAGAGAGAGGATGAGAAGAGGAGAGAAGAGAGAGAGAAGAAGAAGAGAGGAGAGAAGGCTGTGTCAGTTCATTCATCACAGCCAAATGACGCGTCGTCCCGAACAGCAGGATTAATGTGTTATATTGATCAGTCTCCATGAAAAAGGGATTCCTTTAACGAGAGAATGAGCCCTATTCAGAGGGAGGAGGGGAGGGAGGGATGGACGAGGCAGACATTTAGTTCACTAAAAGCTCATCAGTAATTTAGACAGCGGGTATCCTCTCTGCTTAAAATATAAATAAAGACATGGTCAGAATCAGATGCATACTATTGTCAAGATCATTTCAAGTACATACCAATATTCAGAGCTAAAAAAGTATGACTTTCCTGAAGAATACCAATTGCAAGGCCAAACGTAAAATGTGTTTACAAAACAGTGATATGTAGTTCAAATAAATCTATAACGCCAACACAAACCACCCATTGCTGGTTTTTAAAGGCTCCATTTTCACCAGATTAAAGACGGGTTTGACCAGCCAGGTCACCGGTGATACAAGTCAGTGTTCGACGTCTGTCCACGTCTGAGGACGTCGGGAGATGAGGTGTAAACCAGCCACTAGGGGCAACAGTGAGTGCTGTTACCTTCAGGTAGGTTTGGGTTATGCTGTGGCGTTGTGGAAAGGGATGGCAGAGAGATAAGCCCGATTCAAATACTCCAAAGGTTGCAAGTTCGAATCCAGCGATAGAAAGTTGTTTTTGAGATTTTTGTTTTAAGCCTATCCCAAACCTTAACCATAACCATTCGGAGTTAATGCTTAATCTTAACATTTCCGAGTTAATTGACGAAATTGAACCCTAAACTATTATTTAGGAACTTAACCTTAAACACTTCGAAATTTGACATTTGCAACAACTTCAAAATTTGACATTTAATAAATATGGATTAACATCTAATTCTGACTTGCAACCGTGAGAGCTAGTTGGGTTTGACAACACTTTTATGAAGAGTGCTATTGGGTCAACAGCACAGTTTATGCTAAATAGTCAGTTAACCTGCTTTCTCTAATTCCTCTAACAAGGGGACTGCCACCTTGCAAGGTTAAACAGGAGCTTGTCGGCTAACGCTAAAGAATGCAAAAATGCTAAAATGAGCTGAGCTTAATCTCTCTCTGTGGAGAATGGATACTCTCCGTCTCTCTGCGGTTGTCAGAGTGACTTGTCTCAACGCCTGTCAGCCCTCCTGACAGCCACAGATGCTCGGTCCGGGCCTCCTGCGATTCATATTCAAGCTAATCCAATCTTTAGATTCTGCACTAACCCACTTATCGTTGCTTTGTTGACTAGCTTTAAAAAATTAAAAATGCACTCGCCCAGGCCTCTCCCTTTTTGTTTCAAAGCTCTTTTAATGACGCTAGGTGTTAAGGGACATGGGGATTGAAGAGGGGTCACTGAGTGGTAAGAAATATTCAAATATGTGACTAGCATAGTGTGCTAACTCCAGCACTAGCTTCAAGGAGCTCATTAAAGTGTAGGTTGCAGTGGAAGGGAGCAGCTGGGGCTCTTCGCTGAGGACACCCTGGCAGTCTCTCTCTCTCTCTTTCTCTCTGTCTTTTTCCTTCCTTCCCTCTCTCTCTCTCTCTCTCTCCTCCAGTGCCTCCATACTTCCCTCACCCTCTATCTCCTTCTACCCCCTGCTGTCTCCCTCCTCTCTCCCTCTGCCCTCCTCTCAGAGGAATAAGATCTGCCTGCACCACAGTCTCACTTCAAAGTCTCTGGAGTTCAATTAAATGTGGATTAGAGAGGTTTGGAGGAGAGACTGGCCTGCCCGTCCGTCTCTCTCCCAGACTCTCACCTACACTACCCAAACAGGCTGGGCTTAGGACGACCCCACACCGTACCAGCCTCCCATCAGCCCCGTCACCATGGGAACACTGTCACAATAACCCCTCAAGCTGTGGCTTCTGGTACAGAATATCCAAAAGGACTGATGAAGGGATTTTCTTTCATTGGGCGTCAAAGTTATTTGTGAAAGACCCTATTATGTGTTTTTTGATGAAGGTTAAAGAAGGATCTAGGTGAGAAAGATGGGTATTTTGTCCGTTTTTTCCCTCATCAGTTTGATATTTCTATTTTTGATAAAGTCTTAGTGGATCTAGGTGAGTCTTCATGAGTTAGATTTTTTTCAATTATGAAAATCACATCTCGTCATCTTTCAGCCACTCATGGACTGATCTCCACACTGCAGACAAGGCAGGCAACGAGCGTCTACAGCAGCCACCACTCCCTGTGATACAATTAACCCTATTTGATCAGTGTTAATAGACTGTGATACACACTGCCACTCTGCAACCCACAGCCTCAACAGAGCATGACACAACAACACTGCATGTGGGACTGGGGGAGGATCGGGTGATGTTTAGTTTAGTAATATACTGTATTCTCGTTATTGTATGATCATCACGGTGAACTTACAAATATATCTCAATGATGTATAACAAAGCAGCCGCTAAATAACTAGATATGACAGTCTGGTCTGCATGTCTCCTGCCCTGTTCCTGTCTGTCAGAGTCTGTTTACCAGTCTGATCTGAAGGTCATGACAAACTGCCTCAGACAGACAGTTGGAACAGTCTGACTTCTCTATCCGCTTTAAGGATGGACAGACAGACAGGGTGGCCAATCAGGTTCACATGTCAACACCAAACACTCATCAGACTACATGTCGCAGACACACACACACAGAGACACACACACAGAGACACACACACAGAGACACACACACACACACACACACAGAATGAGATACACTGCCTCCTCAACCACACTACATGTCATCTCTCAGTGCTGAAATGTCACTTTCAATCAAGTATCAGGTGAGAAATGCAGTAGACAATTTCATGTAGAGGTGAAAAGATAGATGGAAGGGTGTGTGGTGATTAACCTTTACTCTCTGTTCCAGGGGGGTGGTGATTAACCTTTACTCTCTGTTCCAGGTGGGTGGTGATTAACCTTTACTCTCTGTTCCAGGTGGGTGGTGATTAACCTTTTCTCTGTTCCAGGTGGGTGGTGATTAACCTTTACTCTGTTCCAGGTGGGTGGTGATGAACCTTTACTCTGTTCCAGGTGGGTGGGAGGTGATTAACCTTTACACTCTGTTCCAGGTGGGTGGGAGGTGATTAACCTTTACTCTGTTCCAGGTGGGTGGTGATTAACCTTTACTCTCTGTTCCAGGTGGTGGTGATTAACCTTTACACTCTGTTCCAGGTGGGTGGTGATTAACCTTTACTCTCTGTTCCAGGTGGGTGGTGATTAACCTTTACTCTGTTCCAGGTGGGTGGTGATTAACCTTTACTCTGTTCCAGGTGGGTGGTGAGTAACTTTACTCTGTTCCAGGTGGGTGGTGAGTAACCTTTACTCTGTTCCAGGTGGGTGGGTGGTGATTAACCTTTACTCTGTTCCAGGTGGGTGGTGATTAACCTTTACTCTGTTCCAGGTGGGTGGTGATTAACCTTTACTCTCTGTTCCAGGTAGGTGGGTGGTGATTAACCTTTACTCTGTTCCAGGTGGGTGGTGATTAAACTTTACTCTGTTCCAGGTGGGTGGGTGGTGATTAACCTTTACTCTGTTCCAGGTGGGTGGGTGGTGATTAACCTTTACTCTGTTCCAGGTGGGTGGTGATTAACCTTTACTCTGTTCCAGGTGGGTGGTGAGTAACTTTTACTCTGTTCCAGGTGGGTGGTGATTAACCTTTACTCTCTGTTCCAGGTGGGTGGTGATTAACCTTTACTCTGTTCCAGGTAGGTGGGTGGTGATTAACCTTTACTCTGTTCCAGGTGGGTGGGTGGTGATTAAACTTTACTCTGTTCCAGGTGGGTGGGTGGTGATTAACCTTTACTCTGTTCCAGGTGGGTGGTGAATTAACCTTTGCTCTGTTCCAGGTGGGTGTTGATTAACCTTTACTCTGTTCAAGGCGGGTGGTGATAAACCTTTACTCTGTTCCAGGTGGGTGGGTGGTGAGTAACTTTTACTCTGTTCCAGGTGGGTGGTGAGTAACTTTACTCTGTTCCAGGTGGGTGGGTGGTGATTAACCTTTACTCTGTTCCAGGTGGGTGGGTGGTGATTAACCTTTACTCTGTTCCAGGTGGGTGGTGATTAACCTTTACTCTGTTCCAGGTGGGTGGTGATTAACCTTACTCTGTTCCAGGTGGGTGGTGATTAACCTTTACTCTGTTCCAGGTGGGTGGTGAGTAACTTTTACTCTGTTCCAGGTGGGTGGTGATTAACCTTTACTCTGTTCCAGGTGGGTGGGTGGTGATTAACCTTACTCTGTTCCAGGTGGGTGGTGATGAACCTTTACTCCTGTTCCAGGTGGGTGGTGATGAACCTTTACTCTGTTCCAGGTGGGTGGGTGGTGATTAACCTTACTCTGTTCCATGTGGGTGGTGATTAACCTTTACTCTGTTCCAGGTGGGTGGGAGGTGATTAACCTTTACTCTGTTCCATGTGGGTGGTGATTAACCTTTACTCTGTTCCAGGTGGGTGGTGAGTAACTTTTACTCTGTTCCAGGTGGGTGGTGAGTAACCTTTACTCTGTTCCAGGTGGGTGGGTGGTGATTAACCTTTACTCTGTTCCAGGTGGGTGGTGATTAACCTTTACTCTGTTCCAGGTGGGTGGGTGGTGATTAACCTTTACTCTGTTCCAGGTAGGTGGGTGGTGATTAACCTTTACTCTGTTCAAGGTGGGTGGTGATTAACCTTTACTCTGTTCCAGGTGGGTGGTGATTAACTTTTACTCTGTTCCAGGTGGGTGGGTGGTGATTAACCTTTACTCTGTTCCAGGTGGGTGGTGATTAACCTTTACTCTGTTCCAGGTGGGTGGTGAGTAACTTTTACTCTGTTCCAGGTGGGTGGTGATTAACCTTTACTCTGTTCCAGGTGGGTGGTGATGAACCTTTACTCTGTTCAAGGTGGGTGGGTGGTGATTAACCTTTACTCTGTTCCAGGTGGGTGGGTGGTATTAAACTTTACTCTGTTCCAGGTGGGTGGGTGGTGATTAACCTTTACTCTGTTCCAGGTGGGTGGTGAATTACCTTTGCTCTGTTCCAGGTGGGTGTTGATTAACCTTTACTCTGTTCCAGGTGGGTGGTGATTAACCTTTACTCTGTTCCAGGTGGGTGGGTGGTGAGTAACTTTTACTCTGTTCCAGGTGGGTGGTGAGTAACTTTTACTCTGTTCCAGGTGGGTGGGTGGTGATGAACCTTTACTCTGTTCCAGGTGGGTGGGTGGGGAGTAACTTTTACTCTGTTCCAGGTGGGTGGTGATTAACCTTTACTCTGTTCCAGGTGGGTGGTGAGTAACTTTTACTCTGTTCCAGGTGGGTGGTGATTAACCTTTACTCTGTTCCACGTGGGTGGTGAGTAACCTTTACTCTGTTCCAGGTGGGTGGTGATTAACCTTTACTCTGTTCCAGGTGGGTGGGTGGTGAGTAACCTTTACTCTGTTCCAGGTGGGTGGTGATGAACCTTTACTCTGTTCCAGGTGGGTGGTGATGAACCTTTACTCTGTTCCAGGTGGGTGGGTGGTGATTAACCTTTACTCTGTTCCATGTGGGTGGTGATTAACCTTTACTCTGTTCCAGGTGGGTGGGAGGTGATTAACCTTTACTCTGTTCCATGTGGGTGGTGATTAACCTTTACTCTGTTCCAGGTGGGTGGTGAGTAACTTTTACTCTGTTCCAGGTGGGTGGTGAATTAGCTTTGCTCTGTTCCAGGTGGGTGTTGATTAACCTTTACTCTGTTCAAGGTGGGTGGTGATAAACCTTTACTCTGTTCCAGGTGGGTGGCTGGTGAGTAACCTTTACTCTGTTCCAGGTGGGTGGTGAGTAACTTTTACTCTGTTCCAGGTGGGTGGGTGGTGATTAACCTTTACTCTGTTCCAGGTGGGTGGGTGGTGATTAACCTTTACTCTGTTCCAGGTGGGTGGGTGGTGATTAACCTTTACTCTGTTCCAGGTGGGTGGTGATTAACCTTTACTCTGTTCCAGGTGGGTGGTGATTAACCTTTACTCTGTTCCAGGTGGGTGGGAGGTGATTAACCTTTACTCTGTTCCAGGTGGGTGGGAGGTGATTAACCTTTACTCTGTTCCAGGTGGGTGGGAGGTGATTAACCTTTACTCTGTTCCAGGTGGGTGGTGATTAACCTTTACTCTGTTCCAGGTGGGTGGTGATGAACCTTTACTCTGTTCCAGGTGGGTGGGTGGTGATTAACCTTTACTCTGTTCCAGGTGGGTGGGAGGTGATTAACCTTTACTCTGTTCCAGGTGGGTGGGTGGTGAGTAACTTTTACTCTGTTCCAGGTGGGTGGTGATGAACCTTACTCTGTTCCAGGTGGGTGGGAGGTGATTAACCTTTACTCTGTTCCAGGTGGGTGGTGATTAACCTTTACTCTGTTCCAGGTGGGTGGTGAGTAACTTTTACTCTGTTCCAGGTGGGTGGTGATTAACCTTTACTCTCTGTTCCAGGTGGGTGGTGATTAACCTTTACTCTCTGTTCCAGGTGGGTGGGTGATTAACCTTTCTCTGTTCCAGGTGGGTGGTGATTAACCTTTACTCTGTTCCAGGTGGGTGGGAGGTGATTAACCTTTACACTCTGTTCCAGGTGGGTGGGAGGTGATTAACCTTTACTCTGTTCCAGGTGGGTGGTGGTTAACCTTTACTCTCTGTTCCAGGTGGTGGTGATTAACCTTTACTCTCTGTTCCAGGTGGTGGTGATTAACCTTTACTCTGTTCCAGGTGGGTGGGAGGTGATTAACCTTTACTCTGTTCCAGGTGGGTGGTGAGTAACTTTTACTCTCTGTTCCAGGTGGGTGGTGATTAACCTTTACACTCTGTTCCAGGTGGGTGGTGATTAACCTTACTCTCTGTTCCAGGTGGGTGGTGATTAACCTTTACTCTGTTCCAGGTGGGTGGTGATTAACCTTTACTCTCTGTTCCAGGTGGGTGGTGATTAACCTTTACTCTGTTCCAGGTGGGTGGTGAGTAACTTTTACTCTGTTCCAGGTGGGTGGTGATTAACCTTTACTCTGTTCCAGGTGGGTGGGTGGTGATTAACCTTTACTCTGTTCCAGGTGGGTGGTGATTAAACTTTACTCTCTGTTCCAGGTAGGTGGGTGGTGATTAACCTTTACTCTGTTCCAGGTGGGTGGTGATTAACCTTTACTCTGTTCCAGGTGGGTGGTGATTAACCTTTACTCTGTTCCAGGTGGGTGGTGATTAACCTTTACTCTGTTCCAGGTGGGTGGTGATTAACCTTTACTCTGTTCCACGTGGGTGGTGAGTAACTTTTACTCTCTGTTCCAGGTGGGTGGTGATTAACCTTTACTCTGTTCCAGGTGGGTGGGTGGTGATTAACCTTTACTCTGTTCCAGGTGGGTGGTGATGAACCTTTACTCTGTTCCAGGTGGGTGGGTGGTGATTAACCTTTACTCTGTTCCATGTGGGTGGTGATTAACCTTTACTCTGTTCCATGTGGGTGGTGATTAACCTTTACTCTGTTCCAGGTGGGTGGGTGGTGAGTAACTTTTACTCTGTTCCAGGTGGGTGGTGATGAACCTTTACTCTGTTCCAGGTGGGTGGGTGGTGATTAACCTTTACTGTGTTCCAGGTGGGTGGTGATTAACCTTTACTCTGTTCCAGGTGGGTGGGAGGTGATTAACCTTTACTCTGTTCCATGTGGGTGGTGATTAACCTTTACTCTGTTCCAGGTGGGTGGTGAGTAACTTTTACTCTGTTCCAGGTGGGTGGTGAATTAGCTTTGCTCTGTTCCAGGTGGGTGTTGATTAACCTTTACTCTGTTCAAGGTGGGTGGTGATAAACCTTTACTCTGTTCCAGGTGGGTGGCTGGTGAGTAACTTTACTCTGTTCCAGGTGGGTGGTGAGTAACTTTACTCTGTTCCAGGTGGGTGGGTGGTGATTAACCTTTACTCTGTTCCAGGTGGGTGGGTGGTGATTAACCTTTACTCTGTTCCAGGTGGGTGGTGATTAACCTTTACTCTGTTCCAGGTGGGTGGTGATTAACCTTTACTCTGTTCCAGGTGGGTGGGAGGTGATTAACCTTTACTCTGTTCCAGGTGGGTGGGAGGTGATTAACCTTTACTCTTGTTCCAGGTGGGTGGGAGGTGATTAACCTTTACTCTGTTCCAGGTGGGTGGGAGGTGATTAACCTTTACTCTGTTCCAGGTGGGTGGTGATGAACCTTTACTCTGTTCCAGGTGGGTGGGTGGTGATTAACCTTTACTCTGTTCCAGGTGGGTGGGAGGTGATTAACCTTTACTCTGTTCCAGGTGGGTGGGTGGTGAGTAACTTTTACTCTGTTCCAGGTGGGTGGTGATGAACCCTTACTCTGTTCCAGGTGGGTGGGAGGTGATTAACCTTTACTCTGTTCCAGGTGGGTGGTGATTAACCTTTACTCTGTTCCAGGTGGGTGGTGAGTAACTTTTACTCTGTTCCAGGTGGGTGGTGATTAACCTTTACTCTCTGTTCCAGGTGGGTGGTGATTAACCTTTACTCTGTTCCAGGTAGGTGGGTGGTGATTAACCTTTACTCTGTTCCAGGTGGGTGGGTGGTGATTAAACTTTACTCCTGTTCCAGGTGGGTGGGTGGTGATTAACCTTTACTCTGTTCCAGGTGGGTGGTGATTAACCTTACTCTGTTCCAGGTGGGTGGTGATTAACCTTTACTCTGTTCCAGGTGGGTGGGAGGTGATTAACCTTTACTCTGTTCCATGTGGGTGGTGATTAACCTTTACTCTGTTCCAGGTGGTGGGTGGTGAGTAACTTTTACCTCTGTTCCAGGTGGGTGGTGATTAACCTTTACTCTGTTCCAGGTGGGTGGTGATTAACCTTTACTCTGTTCCAGGTGGGTGGTGAGTAACTTTACTCTGTTCCAGGTGGGTGGTGAATTAGCTTTGCTCTGTTCCAGGTGGGTGTTGATTAACCTTTACTCTGTTCCAGGTGGGTGGTGATAAACCTTTACTCTGTTCCAGGTGGGTGGGTGGTGAGTAACTTTTACTCTGTTCCAGGTGGGTGGTGATGTAACCTTTACTCTGTTCCAGGTGGGTGGGTGGTGATTAACCTTTACTCTGTTCCAGGTGGGTGGGAGGTGATTAACCTTTACTCTGTTCCAGGTGGGTGGTGATTAACCTTTACTCTGTTCCAGGTGGGTGGTGATGTAACCTTTACTCTGTTCCAGGTGGGTGGGTGGTGATTAACCTTTACTCTGTTCCATGTGGGTGGTGATTAACCTTTACTCTGTTCCAGGTGGGTGGGTGGTGAGTAACTTTTACTCTGTTCCAGGTGGGTGGGTGGTGATTAACCTTTACTCTGTTCCAGGTGGGTGGGAGGTGATTAACCTTTACTCTGTTCCAGGTGGGTGGGAGGTGATTAACCTTTACTCTGTTCCTGGTGAGTAACTTTACTCTGTTCCAGGTGGGTGGTGATGAACCTTTACTCTGTTCCAGGTGGGTGGGAGGTGATTAACCTTTACTCTGTTCCAGGTGGGTGGTGATTAACCTTTACTCTGTTCCAGGTGGGTGGTGATTAACCTTTACTCTGTTCCAGGTGGGTGGTGATTAACCTTTACTCTGTTCCAGGTAGGTGGGTGGTGATTAACCTTTACTCTGTTCCAGGTAGGTGGGTGGTGATTAACCTTTACTCTGTTCCAGGTGGGTGGTGATTAACCTTTACTCTGTTCCAGGTGGGTGGTGATTAACCTTTACTTCTGTTCCAGGTGGGTGGGTGGTGATTAAACTTTACTCTGTTCCAGGTGGGTGGTGAATAACCTTTGCTCTGTTCCAGGTGGGCGGGTGGTGAGTAACCTTTACTCTCTGTTCCAGGTGGGTGGTGAATAACCTTTGCTCTGTTCCAGGTGGGCGGGTGGTGAGTAACCTTTACTCTCTGTTCCAGGTAGGTGGTGAGTAACATTTACTCTCTGTTCCAGGTGGGTGGGTGAGTAACCTTTACTCTCTGTTCTAGGTGGGTGGGTAAATAACCTATACTCTCTGTTCCAGGTGAGTGGGTGGGTGAGTAACCTTTACTCTCTGTTCCAGGTGGGTGGGTGGTGAGTAACCTTTACTCTCTGTTCCAGGTGGGTGGGTGAGTAACCTTTACACTCTGTTCCAGGTGGGTGGGTGGCTGGTGAGTAACCTTTACTCTCTGTTCCAGGTGGGTGGGTTAGTAACCTTCACTCTCTGTTCCAGGTGGGTGGGTGAGTACTCTCTGTTCCAGGTGGGTGGGTTAGTAACCTTCACTCTCTGTTCCAGGTGGGTGGGTGAGTACTCTCTGTTCCAGGTGGGTGGGTTAGTAACCTTCACTCTCTGTTCCAGGTGGGTGGGTGAGTACTTCTCTGTTCCAGGTGGGTGCG
>NW_027012485.1:0-19269 GCF_036934945.1 Oncorhynchus masou masou
CTCAATAAAGGAAATCTTAACGCTGCAACATGCCATGACATTCTAGATGATTCTGTGCCTCCAACTACGTGGCAGCAGTTTGGGGAAGGCTCTTTCCTGGTTCATCAAGACAATGCCCCCAAACACAAAGCAAGGTCCATACAGAAATAGTTTGTCAAGTTCGATGTGGAATAACTTGACTGGCCTGCAGAGCCCTGATCTCAAACCTGATCTAGACCCGACTGCAAGCCAGGTCTAACCGCCCAACATCAGTGCCTGACCTCATGAATGCTTGTGGCTGAAAGGAAGCGAGTCCCTGCAGCAATGTTCCAACATCTAGTGGAAAGCCTTCCCAGAAGAGTGGAGGCTGTTATAGCAGCAATGTTCCAACATCTAGTGGAAAGCCTTCCCAGAAGAGTGGAGGCTGTTATAGCAGCAAAGGGGGGGGGGGGGGGGGGCAACTCCATATTGAATGGCCGTGGTTTTGGAATGAGATGCTTGACGAGCAGGTGTCCACATACTTGTGTGTGTATATACTGTATATTGCTCACTCGTTTTTTATTTATTTTGACTTTAGGCAGTGACGTAGGAGTGAGTGAAGGCTATGTGGCAGTGACGTAGGAGTGAGTGAAGGCTGTGGGGCAGTATTGCCTCCATATAGGAGGAGTATTTCTGGGGTTTAAACCTCTGCAGTTAGAGACTCCAGTAATTCACTAATGACTTCCCTGCTGACTGTCCCAGTTGAATGATAGAGAGGGGAGGAGAGTGAGACTCGGGGTGAATGTCAATTGTATTTCCTTGATTCCTCACATCCTTACCTCCCTCTCAAAATGCATTGGGGGAGGAACCTCCTATCTTCTACTCCAATGTGCTTTGAGAATGAAAGTGGGAGAGGAAACGAGGAGAGATTCAACAGAGGACTTGGTCTATCTCCTCAGTCCACCCCCTGGACAGGACACTATTCTATCTCCTCAGTACACCCTCTGGACAGGACACTAGTCTATCTCCTGTTTCTGTAGTGAGACAGCTTGATGTACCAGGACACCCTCTGGACAGGACACTAGTCTAGCTCCTCAGTACACCCTCTGGATAGGACACTAGTCTATCTCCTCAGTACACCCCCTGGACAGGACACTAGTCTAGCTCCTCAGTACACCCTCTGGATAGGACACTATTCTATCTCCTCAGTACACCCTCTGGACAGGACACTAGTCTATCTCCTGTTTCTGTAGTGAGACAGCTTGATGTACCAGGACACCCTCTGGACAGGACACTAGTCTAGCTCCTCAGTACACCCTCTGGATAGGACACTAGTCTATCTCCTCAGTACACCCCCTGGACAGGACACTAGTCTATCCCCTCAGTCCACCCCCTGGATAGGACACCAGTCTATCTCCTCAGTACACCCCCTGGATAGGACACTAGTCTAGCTCCTCAGTACACCCCCTGGACAGGACACTAGTCTATCTCCTGTTTCTGTAGTGAGACAGCTTGATGTACCAGGACACCCTCTGGACAGGACACTAGTCTAGCTCCTCAGTACACCCTCTGGATAGGACACTAGTCTAGCTCCTCAGTACACCCTCTGGACAGGACACTAGTCTATCCCCTCAGTCCACCCCCTGGACAGGACACTAGTCTATCCCCTCAGTCCACCCCCTGGATAGGACACCAGTCTATCTCCTCAGTACACCCCCTGGACAGGACACTAGTCTAGCTCCTCAGTACACCCCCTGGATAGGACACTAGTCTAGCTCCTCAGTACACCCCCTGGACAGGACACTAGTCTATCTCCTCAGTACACCCCCTGGATAGGACTAGTCTAGCTCCTCAGTACACCCCCTGGATAGGACACTAGTCTAGCTCCTCCAGTACACCCCCTGGATAGGACACCAGTCTAGCTCCTCAGTACACCCCCTGGACAGGACACTAGTCTATCTCCTCAGTACACCCCCTGGATAGGACACTAGTCTAGCTCCTCAGTACACCCCTGGACAGGACACTAGTCTAGCTCCTCAGTACACCCCTGGATAGGACACTAGTCTAGCTCCTCAGTACACCCCCTGGACAGGACACTAGTCTATCTCCTCAGTACACCCCCTGGATAGGACTAGTCTAGCTCCTCAGTACACCCCCTGGATAGGACACTAGTCTAGCTCCTCAGTACACCCCCTGGATAGGACACCAGTCTAGCTCCTCAGTACACCCCCTGGACAGGACACTAGTCTATCTCCTCAGTACACCCCCTGGATAGGACACTAGTCTAGCTCCTCAGTACACCCCCTGGATAGGACACTAGTCTAGCTCCTCAGTACACCCCCTGGACAGGACACTAGTCTAGCTCCTCAGTACACCCCCTGGATAGGACACCAGTCTAGCTCCTCAGTACACCCCCTGGACAGGACACTAGTCTAGCTCCTCAGTCCACCCCCTGGACAGGACACTAGTCTATCTCCTCAGTACACCCCCTGGACAGGACACCAGTCTAGCTCCTCAGTCCACCCCCTGGACAGGACACTAGTCTATCTCCTCAGTACACCCCCTGGACAGGACACCAGTCTAGCTCCTCAGTCCACCCCCTGGACAGGACACTAGTCTATCACCTCAGTACACCCCCCTGGACAGGACACTATTCTATCACCTCAGTACACCCCGGACAGGACACTAGTCTATCTCCTCAGTACACCCCCTGGACAGGACACTATTCTATCACCTCAGTACACCCCCTGGACAGGACACTATTCTATCACCTCAGTACACCCCTGGATAGGACACTAGTCTAGCTCCTCAGTACACCCCCTGGATAGGACACTAGTCTATCTCCTCAGTACACCCCCTGGACAGGACACTAGTCTATCTCCTCAGTACACCCCCTGACAGGACACTCAGTCTATTGCAGGGTCTTACCTCCACCTATCTCCTTAATGCTGAGTGCCAAGCAGTCCCATTTTTTTCCTAGTCCTATTTTCTGTTATTCAGCCCCTCTGTTATGACTCATTCACCTTTTTGGGGAAACAAAAACAAGAGTCTTCCTTGTGTCTTATCACATTTGACTCCCATTGCTGGGAATAAAATCACAGCATGTTGTTTGTTGAGGAGGCGGCGCACAGAGAAACCTGACCAGTGAGAGTCCAGACCCGGGTAACTGCCAAAATAAAGGAAACACCAACATGGCGCTTTTAATAGGCCGTTGGTCGACCACGAGCCGCCAGAACAACTTCGGTGTTCCTTATCAGATGGTCTGGAACTCTGTTGAGGGATGTGAGAGATTCCATCATTTGGTGTTTTGATGGCGGTGGTGGAAAACACTGTCCTCAGTTGGGTTGAGATCTGGTGACCTGGAGACCCCTCCCTTTTCTTTTTTTTTTATCATATCGAGATCTCTGCTAGCCATGGTAGCTAAAATAATGTACAAAATAATGTGCATTTTGAACATGACCCCTAAGCATGATGGATGGGATGTTTAATTGTTTTAGTAAACTCCAGAACCTGTGTGGAAGCACCTGCTTTCAATATACTTTTGTATTTAGTGTTTCCTTTTTATTGTTGACGGTTACCTGTGTCTTTAACAACATTCTCTATTTAGTCAGACACTTTTTATTGTTGACGGTTACCTGTGTCTTTAACAACATTCTCTACTTAGTCAGACACTTTTTATTGACCTAACAGTTTGTTTTTCTTCTCTCTGACGTTTTTACAATGTTTTTCTACGGTTCACAACAAACACACGTCAACAGGGTAATGGGTTTTAGTATTAAGGATGAATGGATCTGAAGCACACGAGCCTTCGGTGTAGACGACTCGGGTTATTCTGATTCCTGGTGGAAGTCTTGGTTGTTTTCTGACTCAAACACGTCTCTGTCTAAATGTTGTTGTTCATCCTCCCTGCCAACTGTTTCTCAGTTACTTCAGAAGAGGTTTCTTATTGTTTCCCGCCACTTCTAACACGTCTTCTCTTTTCTCTAAAGAAGAAAGGCTGGCACAGTAGGGCTAAACAGAGAGAGCGACACGTGAGCTCTCATCTCAGGTATTCAACCCAGTCAGACCCGTGTCTGTACTCATCAGTCCCATCGTACCATTTCAGACATCTTGGGGGTTCCATTTCTACCCTTCTTCATTACATGTTTTGTGATCATGCATGTTACTCCATCCATCGCCATTCTTCTCCATGTTTGTTGTTTGTTTTACTTTGTTCAGGAATGTTTTGGTTGGCGTAAATGGCAAAACTATGTAAGTTCTCTGAGAGACGATATGGAAGGAATGGTTGTGATTTAGAAATGACGAGTGTTTTCAGCGCTGGGTATTTCCTGCTTTTGTGGTAATTTCTATAAATAATATGTACCCTATCGAGTTCTTGATGACTTGTAACTTATAAAATGCAGAAACACAAACTCCAGAGATTGTGGATAGTTTGAAACAAACTCAATGATTTTAATATCTTTTATGTAAAAGAAACCTAAATCAAATTTAGCACCCGTTTATAGCAGATGTTATCGCTGGTGACGCGAAATGCTTGTACTTCTAGCTCCATCAGTGCAGTAATATATCTAACCATACACACAATCTAAAATAAAGGAATGGAATTTAAGAATATATACATAAATATATGGACGAGCAATGTCCAAGTGGCATAGACGAAGATGCAGTAGAGTGCCTATACATATGAGATGATTAATGCCAAATATGTAAACATTTTTTTTTAAATTAAAGTGGCCAGTAATTTCAAGTCTGTCAATGCTGATACAATGTTGGACAGTTGTTACCAATTAACTTATTGAAGATACTTTTATTTTGGAATACACATTTAGTTAGGGTTAGTTTTTTTTTTAGATTTGGTTAACTTTTGCCATGAGTTTCCGAACATTTCAAGGCATTTCAATTTAACAAGGCATTTGTTAATCTACATCAATAATTGGAATCCTACTAACTTATTTCATCTGCTATTGCATGAGACTCTTGAAATGTTTGGCATTTCTTAATTGTATTTATTCAATTGATCTTTTGAAATGTATACATTCATGAAATTAAATGAATATGTCCTATCTAATCCCGATCATTAGAAGGGGAAACTCCCAAGGCTGTTGTTGCCTACATGTTCGATTGAATTTGACTTTGTTTTTGGCTCATACTTATGTAGCGTAATGTAGCTTTAAAAAACCCACAGCATATGCATTTAAAATTTCTCTCCTGGTCTGTCTCATCTCTCTCCCTCTCCCGACATGTGCTGGTGTTTCTCAGGATGAGGTGAACAACGAGAACCGAAGGACCACCAGAACCCGGATGCATTCTAAACTGGCTGTACATCAAGAGGAGGTGAGGGAGACACTTTTATTATTTTTTGACTGCCAACCCCCCCAAAAAAAACTTGTTTTAAACACGGCCTATGTGGCATCTCTAAAGATGCATTGGCATGGTGCTTGCAACGCCAAGATTGTTAGTTCGGGCTCCCGTGGGTCAACCATACATCACATTTGGTGTTTTGTTAGGATCCCCGCTGGCTGTTGGTGTATCTTGGTGTGTTGTTAGGATCCCTGCTGGCTGTTGGTGTATCTTGGTGTTTTGTTAGGATCCCCGCTGGCTGTTGGTGTATCTTGGTGTTTTTGTTAGGATCCCCGCTGGCTGTTGGTGTATCTTGGTGTTTTTGTTAGGATCCCCGCTGGCTGTTGGTGTATCTTGGTGTTTTTGTTAGGATCCCCGCTGGCTGTTGGTGTATCTTGGTGTGTTGTTAGGATCCCCGCTGGCTGTTGGTGTATCTTGGTGTTTTGTTAGGATCCCCGCTGGCTGTTGGTGTATCTTGGTGTTTTGTTAGGATCCCCGTTCAGCTACTCTTCCTGGGGTCCACATGAAACATGACATAATACAGAGCATGAATAGACAAGAACAGCTCAAGGACAGAGCATTTTTTATTTTATTTTCTTCAGGCACACGGAGCCTACACATCGATACATGCACACAAACTATCGAGGTCGAACAGGGAGAGGCGCTGTGCCGTGAGGTGTGGCTTCATCTGGTTTTGAAACCAGGTTTGTTGTTTATTTGAGCGATATGAGATGGAAGGAAGTTCCATGCAGTAAGGGCTCTATATAATACTGTACGCTTTGTGGAATTTGTCCTGGATTTGGGGACTGAAAATACCCCGTGTGTGTGTCTGTGTGGTGTGTAGTTGTTCCTCCTTTTTTAAAAGTTGTGTGCTTACACCGCGGGACTCAGGTACCCAGCGTCACGGCTTCATTACTCCAGACCACCACAAGGGGGAGTTAGAGCGCTCATTATGCATTTGGGTCCCAGGGTTTTTATTTGACCAATCGTATCGAGTGGTTCCAGTGACTAATTTGACGCGGGGCCAACCGTCCCTGTTAACTTCAGCAAAGATGGCTGACAAAACTTTACGGGGAAACCGATGTAATTATAACGTCATAACGAGTCAAGCAAAAACATGTATAATTGAGAGGAATATGTTAGTTAATAATGTAGAGACAAATTGATTGTACATATATATTTTTTTTGTGTGTCATAAAGTACATTTTACGAAAAATCTCCTATTTAGCAAGGCTTTTTTTCAGCCACATCCAATACCAGGTTTATCAAACTCACTAATATCCACTTCAACAGTGTTTACCTCTGCTGTCTTCTGGGACATCAGTGATTTACACATTGTAACTACGCAATAGCTAGAAACATAATTTAAGTAAAGGCTGATTTTGAAATCTGTTAGATATATATAGAGAATAAAGAGAACAGTTCATCCCACAGCACGCCCACAAGAGAGCCACTCAGGCAGAGAATGACGTGTGGAGGAGCGAGATGAGAATAACAATCCAGGCTATTTGCTCTGGAGACCGGCATAATAATGGAATGAGCAGGTTTCAAACCCTCAATATTCTAGCCCGAGGTCTAGCATGCTTATCGATGTGTCCAAATGTATTAATTGGGTTGGGGACGATTCTGTAGCTAAAAACATTTTTAGCAATTGGAAGTTGGGCTAGAATTCCAACAAATCATTTTCAGGACTACTGTGTCTAGAAAAAGCAGCAATAGATTTCTAAGAAGATGGTATTCTAAATAGATGGTATTCTAAATAGATGGTATTTCTAAATAGATGGTATTTCTAAGTAGATGGTATTTCCTAGCAGATGGTATTTCAAAGTAGATGGTATTTCTAAGTAGATGGTATTCTAAATAGATGGTATTTCTAAGTAGATGGTATTCTCCACAATGGATGAAGCTCTTAATTTGGTTATGCTTGGGGAAACCCGAGATGAATGAAATAGCCACGAAAGATATCAGCCAGGCTCTCTACCTCTATCAAATGGTAGCATGAAGGCAGAGGATGCGCACTATGCAACAAGATGATGAAGTGTGAACATTTCTGCCACCTACATACAGGAAAACGCTTCCAAATAAATGACATTATTACGTGTTCCAACACCCATGTTAGCCCATGATTAAAATGTCCATGCGGGCTCTGCTATGTAGGTAAACACCTCTCGTTCTTCAAACAGAGAATCAGTGAACGTAAAAGTTCAATCAGGAGAAACGACAGGGATGATCCAGCGCTGTACATTTTAATGACCTGAAGCAGGACATATCCACCTTTTAGATGTTGTGGCGTAGAGAAAGTTAAGAAATCAGACAGGGAGGTGATATCAATAATACTCTGAGTTAAAGGGAATGTTTTGGGAATTTTCAATTCTCCAGACATTATTTCCTAAAGTACTTAATGATGAAATGCCGATGTATGTTATGTTGTAAATTTGAACATGAATTATGCCCCAATTTCAGATTACTCACAAAAGTTTGACGGCGCCTTGAGGCCGATACGTAAAGCTCATTAAAGATCATGATACGATCAAGAGAAAATGTGCGGACTCCTCCTTCGTTTCCTCCTCTTATCCGGCTGTTGCCGTGCACCTGCAAAAAAAGAGCTCAGATGTGCGTGCTTTTGAATTTACAAACAACGAGGGCTTAATTGGAGTCCGTCTTCAGAGCCTAGGCCTATATAAAATAACTGAACTGGCTGTGGTAGGCGATGAGGCTTAACAGCCTAATAGAAGATTTGTTTTTATTAGGCCTACTTACAATTGCACCTGATCAAAAATGTAGCATCTTACATAAAACATTAATTTCCTGAAAAATAGTCTGCACTTTCGAACTAAAACAATGTAACTAAAAAAATAATGTGTGTTAATTAGGCAAGAATTAGACAATTAGGGTGTAGAAATGTTATGCTCTTAGGGTAACCTTTTATTTAACTAGTCAAATCGGTTAAGAATAAATTTTATTTAGGAGAGCCTACTCCTCCTCATAAATAGCCCAGTACTGTACTGGCGACCGTCATTTCCCGTTCCAGTCAAAAGTTTGGACACCTACTCATTCCAGGATTTTTATTTTTACAATTTTCCACATTGTAGAAATAATAGTGAAGACATCACAACTATGAAATAACACACATGGAATCAGTTAAGAAAAAATCATATTTACAAGGACAGCGTACTCCTTCCTCTCCAACGGGGATTTGAAACCTGGTCTCCTGCGTGCCCCGCATTCTGTATTACAGATGGCCTGCTCTCCCTTCTGTAAGGAATTAGGCACTTTCACATGTTTACTACAGTATGTATTGTAGACTGCACAGAAATATCTGATTTACAGAAATATTGGAACAAAGTTGTCAAATGAAGACAAACAATTTAGAATCCTCCAATCCTGTAGCCTACTGTCACGTTGTACAGCGCTATATTTTCCATTCCATCCGTTTTTCTCTGAATAGAAACACCATAATATTAAGCCCATATACTGTGTTATTACAAAAAAGGTTTTAATGGTAATGCCAATACAGAATACTATCAAATGCTTCTCAAAGATGCCTCTGGTGGTCGAACTAGAAATAACTTGCAGTAACAGAAAAAATGGCTGACAGTTAGATAACGTGCCACAGAATGCTGCAGCAGCACGCAGGGTGTACCGCAGTATGGCGCAACTTTTAAAGGAGCCACCACTAAGTTGACTATGCAAACAATTTGGGATTTTCAACACATTCATGTTTCTTGTAAAAAAAAAAGTGATGTAGTCAATCTCTCCTCAACTCTTAGCCAAGAGAGACTGGCAGCATAGTATTTATATCAGACCTCTGATTACAATGAAGAGCAAAACGTGCCGTTCTGTTCTCGCAGTCGGCGTTTCCATTTCATCCCAAAGGTGTTCGTTGAGGTCAGGTCTCTGTGCAGGCCAGTCAAGTTTTTCCTCACCGATCTCGACAAACCGTTTCTGTATGGACCTCGCTTTGTGCACGGGGCGTTGTCATGCTGAAACAGGAAAGAGCCTTCCCCAAACTGTTTTCTACTTCCACAAAGTTGGAAGTATAGAATCGTCTTGAATGTCATTGCATGGGGCGGCAGGGTAGCCTAGTGGTTAGAGCGTTGGACTAGTAACCGAAAGGTTGCAAGTTCGAATCCCCGAACTGACAAGGTACAAATCTGTCATTCTGCCCCTGAACAGGCAGTTAACCCACTGTTCCCAGGCCGTCATTGAAAATAAGAATTTGTTCTTAACTGACTTGTCTAGTAAAATAAAGGTAAAAAAAAAAAATGCTGTAGTGTTAAGATTTCTCTTCAATGAAACCTCGCCGGAACCATGAATAACAGCCCCGGACCGTTATTCCTCCTCCACCAAACTTTACAGTTGGCACTATGCTTTGGGTCAGGTAGCATTCTCCTGGCATCCGCCAAACCAAGATTTGTCTGTTGGACTGCCAGATGGTGCAGTGGGATTCATCACACCAGAGAACGTGTTTCCAGAGTCCAATGGTGGCGAGCTTTACACGACTCCAGCCGACGCTTGGCATTGCGCATGGTGATCTTAGGCTTGTGTGCGGCTGCTCGACCATGGACAACAATTTCATGAAACTCCCGACGATCAGTTCTTGTGCTGACTTTGCTTCCTGAGGCAGTTTGGAACTCGGTAATGAATGTTGCAGCTGATTTTTACGTGAGTCCGCACTTTCGTCTGTCCCGTTCTGTGAACGTGTGTGGCCTACCACTTCGCGGCTGAGCCGTTGTTGCTCCTAGGCCTTTGACCAACCGACTCATTTGTCTTATGTAGCAAAATTTGAATTTTTTTTTATTTTACATTGGATAGTAGACTCAGAGCTACAACATGGTATATCATATACTACAGTTGAGGAACAATGGGAAAGTAATTCTGCTTTTCAAAGTAGATAATTATCTTGTAACCTCACTTTTGAGAAAAGGGCCTTTGAATGTTTTGGTATCTACTGAAGAGCTCTCCTGTCTACACCCATACAGCATTGTTCCCACCCACTTAAGCTTTAGCCCCACCCATCTCTTGTGCGGTCATGTGCTAAACAGTGAGTTGTGTAGTATAGTTTAAGACTAAAAGTAGTAGTAGCCTACATTAAGGACATTTTTTTCAAGAAAACAAAGTGTCCAGATAAAAATATGTTCTACATTTTAGATGACTCTTACCCAGACACACTTGTCTAAATTGATGGGTCATGTGAAATAAGTTTTCCGCTTCACAATAACAGCACTTGCAATTGACCGGGGAAGCTCGAGCAGGGCAGACATTTTACAAACTGGTTTGTTTTAAAGGTGACATCCTATGACGGTGCCACGTTAAATGTCACTGAGCTCTTCATTACGGGCCATTCTCCTGCCAGTGTTTGTCTATGGAGATTGCATGGCTGTGTGCTCGAATTCAGCAACGGTTGTTTTGAAGGAGTGTACACATACTTATTATTATTATTATAAACTGTCTGGTTTGAGCCCTGCATGCTGATTGGCTGAAAGCCATGGTGTATACCACGGATATGACAAAACCATTTTATTTTTACTGCTCTAATTACGTTGGTAACCAGTTTTTTTTTTTTTTTTTTTTTAACAATAAGGCACCTCTGGTTTGTTTATATGGCCAGTATACCGCGGCTAAGGGCTGCGTCAGCGTTGTGTCAGTGCCTAAGAACAGTCCTTAGCCGCGGTATATTGGCCGTTACTACCACACCACCCTCGGGCCTTATTACTTCATTATATTCATGGTTTTCGTAGACCTCTCCGGCGAGGGGCAGTAAAGACCCGGACTCCCAGTCCAGCCTCCGGAGCAGGAAAGAAGGAACGATGCAGAAGATCGGCGACTTCCTCCAGAGGTCCCCAACGTTTTTCGGGAGCAAGGGTAAGAGTTGACACTAACGGAAGCACAGAATGTGCTGGATCCTCAATAGCTAGATTACATCATCAGACCAAAGAGCCAGAAACACAGAAACCACACTGGAGCCAAAGTACCATTTGTACCACAGTCTCTCTATCTGTCCGTCCGCAGTCTCTATCTGTCTGTCTGTCCGCAGTCTCTATCTGTCTGTCCGTCCGCAGTCTCTATCTGTCTGTCCATCCGCAGTCTCTATCTGTCTGTCCGTCCACAGTCTCTATCTGTCTGTCCATCCACAGTCTCTGTCTGTCCATCCACAGTCTCTATCTGTCTGTCCGTCCGCAGTCTCTATCTGTCTTTCCGTCCGCAGTCTCTGTCTGTCTGTCCGTCCCGCAGTCTCTGTCTGTCTGTCCGTCCGCAGTCTCTGTCTGTCTGTCCGTCCGCAGTCTCTGTCTGTCTGTCCGTCCGCAGTCTCTGTCTGTCTGTCCGTCCGCAGTCTCTGTCTGTCTGTCCGTCCGCAGTCTCTGTCTGTCTGTCCGTCCGCAGTCTCTGTCCTGTCTGCGTCCGTCAGTCTGTCTGTCTGTCCGTCCGCCAGTCTCTGTCTGTCTGTCCGTCCGCAGTCTCTGTCTGTCTGTCCGTCCGCCAGTCTCTGTCTGTCTGTCCGTCCGCGCAGTCTCTGTCTGTCTGTCCGTCCGCAGTCTCTGTCTGTCTGTCCGTCCGCAGCTCTCTGCTCTGTCTGTCCGTCCCGCAGTCTCTCTCTGTCTGTCCGTCTCGCAGTCTCTGTCTGTCTGTCCGTCCGCCAGTCTCTGTCTGTCTGTCCGTCCGCAGCTCTCTGTCTGTCTGTCCGTCCGCAGTCTCTGTCTGTCTGTCCGTCCAGCAGTCTCTGTCTGTCTGTCCGTCCAGCAGTCTCTGTCTGTCTGTCCGTCCGCAGTCTCTGTCTGTCTGTCCGTCCGTCAGTCTCTGTCTGTCCGTCCGCAGCCTGTCTGTCTGTCTGTCCGTCCGCAGTCTCTGTCTGTCTGTCCGTCCGCAGCTGTCTGTCTGTCTGTCCGTCCGCAGCTGTCCGTCTGTCTGTCCGTCCGCAGTCTCCGCTCTGTCTGTCCGTCCGTCAGTCTCTGTCTGGTCTGTCCGTCCGCAGTCTCCTGTCCTGTCTGTCCGTCCCGCAGTCTCCGTCTGTCTGTCCGTCCGTCAGTCTCCGTCCTGTCTGTCCGTCCGCAGTCTCCGCTCCTGTCTGTCCGTCCGCAGTCTCCGTCTGTCTGTCCGTCCGCAGTCGTCCGTCTGTCTGTCCGTCCGCAGTCTCCGTCTGTCTGTCCGTCCGCAGTTCTCCGTCTGTCTGTCCGTCCGCAGTCCTCCGTCTGTCTGTCCGTCCGCAGTCTCCACGTCTGTCTGTCCGTCCGCAGTCTCTGTCTGTCTGTCCGTCCGCAGTCTGTCTGTCTCTGTCTGTCTGTCCGTCCGCAGTCTCTGTCTGTCTGTCCGTCCTGCAGTCTCTGTCTGTCTGTCCGTCCCGCAGTCTCTGTCTGTCTGTCCGTCCGCAGTCTCTGTCTGTCTGTCCGTCCGCAGTGTCCGTCTGTCTGTCCGTCCGCAGTCTCCGTCTGTCTGTCCGTCCGCAGTCTCCGTCTGTCTGTCCGCTCCGCAGTCCCCGTCTGTCTGTCCGGCCCGCAGTCTCCGTCTGTCCTGTCCGTCCGCAGCCTCCGTCTGTCTGTCCGTCCGCAGCCTCCCGTCTGTCTGTCCGTCCGCAGTCTCCGTCTGTCTGTCCGTCCGCAGTCTCTGTCTGTCTGTCCGTCCGCAGTCTTCTGTCTGTCTGTCCGTCCGCAGTCTCTGTCCGTCTGTCCGCCCGCAGTGCTCCGTCTGTCTGTCCGTCCGCAGTCTCCGTCTGTCTGTCCGTCCGCAGTCTCCGTCTGTCTGTCCGTCCGCAGTCTCCGTCTGTCTGTCCGTCCGCAGTCTCCGCTCTGTCTGTCCGTCCGCAGTCTCCGTCTGTCTGTCCGTCCGCAGTCTCCTATCTGTCTGTCCGTCCGCAGTCTCTATCTGTCTGTCCGTCCGCAGTCTCTGTCTGTCTGTCCGTCCGCAGTCTCTGTCTGTCCGTCCGCACTCTGTCTGTCTGTCTGTCTGTCCGTCCGCAGTCTCTCTCTCTCTGTCCGTCCGCAGTCTCTATCTGTCTGTCCGTCCGCAGTCTCTATCTGTCTGTCCGTCCGCAGTCTCTATCTGTCTGTCCGTCCGCAGTCTCTATCTGTCTGTCCGCAGTCTGTCTGTCTGTCCGTCCGCAGTCTGTCTGTCTGTCTGTCCGTCCGCAGTCTGTCTGTCTGTCCGTCCGCAGTCTGTCTGTCTGTCCGTCCGCAGTCTGTCTGTCTGTCCGTCCGCAGTCTGTCTGTCTGTCCGTCCGTCGATCTGTCTGTCTGTCCGTCTCGCAGTCTCTATCTGTCTGTCCGTCCGTCAGTCTCTATCTGTCTGTCCGTCCGCAGTCTCTATCTGTCTGTCCTGCAGTCTGTCTGTCTGTCCGTCCGCAGTCTGTCTGTCTGTCCGTCCGCAGTCTGTCTGTCTGTCCGTCCGCAGTCTCTATCTGTCTGTCCGTCCGCAGTCTCTGTCTGTCTGTCCGTCCGCACTCTGTCCGTCTGTCTGTCCGTCCGCAGTCTCTCTCTATCTGTCCGTCCGCAGTCTCTATCTGTCTGTCCGTCCGCAGTCTCTATCTGTCTGTCCGTCCGCAGTCTCTATCTGTCTGTCCGTCCGCAGTCCTCTATCTGTCTGTCCGTCCGCAGTCTCTATCTGTCTGTCCGCAGTCTGTCTGTCTGTCCGTCCGCAGTCTCTGTCTGTCTGTCCATCCGCAGTCTGTCTGTCTGTCTGTCCGTCCGCAGTCTGTCTGTCTGTCTGTCCGTCCGTCAGTCTGTCTGTCTGTCTGTCCGTCCGCAGTCTCCGTCTGTCTGTCCGTCCGCCAGTCTGTCTGTCCGTCCGCAGTCTGTCTGTCCGTCCGCAGTCTCTGTCTGTCCGTCCGCAGTCTCTGTCTGTCCGTCCGCAGTCTCTGTCTGTCTGTCTGTCCGTCCGCAGTCTCTGTCCGCAGTCTCTGTCTGTCTGTCTGTCCGTCCGCCAGTCTTCTGTCTGTCCGTCCCGCAGCTCTGTCTGTCTGGCCTCGCCTGGCCCCAGAGCTCTTTGTGCTTTTACCTACTCCATAGTCCTTGTCAAGCATGGCAATCCCATAATAAGCTTTGCAATAGAAGGGAAACAGACTGGAATCCCAGGCGTATTGTTTTTGGCCGCTACAGTAATGGCTTCTCTGGCTTGACCCTTTTCGTGGCCTATGCTGCTCAGCTTTTTTAAAAGCCCTTACGTCCCTCTTTCTCTTTGCAGCTAAAAAGATAATGGGATTGGTGAGTGGGAAATCCCCAGAGACGGAGGAGGGCGGGGCCCCCTCCCATGAACGTCAGGCCCAAGAAGTCCAAGAGGAAGCTTTACAGACCAGAGACCTCCTCTCCCGTGGACTTCCCCTCCCACCCGGTGAGAACCCACCTCCAGCTGCCATCCGTATGATTGGGCTTGGGCGATATGGCCACAACATAATAGCACAATGTTTATCATTTTAATATAATATAAAAAAAAAATCTGAATACTATACTTTTTTTTTTACACAAATGTTTTTATCGTGTAGTGCAGGACGTTAGGATGGCTACAAATGTATTCTAAGTGGTTTTAATAGGCTTTATCTATTCTGCTTGTTTATACTCAACCAAAACTTGACAGAGAAGTAGTCCAATTTGTTTAACTTTTCATTTATGTACCACTGGATCAACAAATCGTTGTCGAAGGTATTGTAATAAATCCCCAGCTGGATGTGTATCCATCCATACGATATGTGGCTGCTCCAAACCTGGGCCAACACTGATTTATTGGGACAGTAGGGCTTCCTGTTTTAGAGTTATTCACCACCCAGGTTGCTTGATCAAAGTATTTCATTTTGGTTATGTTTTATCCCAGTGTAGCAGGTGTGTGACCACATAGGAAGGTACCGACAACCCAATCAGTTCAGGTCTGATGCTGGGCAGCCTTGCTCTATGGGTAATGATTCCCATTTATAATGTGGGTGTCATGCAAGACATACGTGTTGATTATTTAAAAAATAACTTCAGTTGTAAATAATGTAATGAAACAGGCAGGGAGCAGGTCTCTGACCTTCTAGTCCGAAGTCCAGCGCGCTATCGACTGTGCCGTAAAGCTCGTGGCGGGACGCCCGAAAATGATGCACAATTTTTGTACAACGTCGTCCGTTTCGTATGAAATGTTAATCGATCGTTCATTCACTGCTCAAGAATGTAGTGAAGAACGGGTCAATTCAAGAGGGTCAACGTCGAAACCTAGTTTTTAAAATGTGCCCTGTGTCATTATGAGTCGCATTCAATTAATCATTTCGATTGTTCTCTGCAATATTACAACTTTAACACACTTTTGTAGTTGACCGTGTTGATGAAATAAGAACGTTAATTTGTAGTTTAGACTGCGCTGCTCTTGGCGGTCTCTCTTCCTTATTTCGGCGTTATGAGGTGGGTAACATTATTAGGGGGCATTTCTGCGCTTTGGACCAATCAAAATCAGCTTGATTACCCTCGTCCATGTTCATCTCCAGATCCGTGGCTTTTGTTTCTCTATCCCGGTCAATCGATGTTGATGGGCCGTTACCATGGCGATTCACAATGGAAAATAGGAACCACTTTCTGACCATGATGACGTTCTCGTCTCTTTAATCATGCTAAATTCTGAGTAAATCGTCTTAACTTTTTGAAATATGTGTGTGTGTGTGTGTACTGCTCAAAAAAATAAAGGGAACACTTAAACAACACAATGTAACTCCTAGTCAATCACACTTCTGTGAAATCAAACTGTCCACTTAGGAAGCAACACTGATTGACAATAAATTTCACATGCTGTTGTGCAAATGGAATAGACAACAGGTGGAAATTATAGGCATTTAGCAAGACCCCCCCAATAAAGGAGTGGTTCTGCAGGTGGGGACCACAGACCACTTCTCAGTTCCTATGCTTCCTGGCTGATGTTTTGGTCACTTTTGAATGCTGGTGGTGCTTTCACTCTAGTGGTAGCATGAGACTGAGTCTACAACCCACACAAGTGGCTCAGGTAGTGCAGCTCATCCAGGATGGCACATCAATGCGAGCTGTGACAAGAAGGTTTGCTGTGTCTGTCAGCGTAGTGTCCAGAGCATGGAGGCGCTACCAGGAGACAGGCCAGTACATCAGGAGACGTGGAGGAGGCCGTAGGAGGGCAGCAACCCAGCAGCAGGACCGCTACCTCCACCTTTATGCAAGGAGGAGCAGGAGGAGCACTGCCAGAGCCCTGCAAAATGACTTCCAGCAGGCCACAAATGTGCATGTGTCTGCTCAAACGGTCAGAAACAGACTCTATGAGGGCCCGACGTCCACAGGTGGGGGTTGTGCTTACAGCCCAACACCGTGCAGGATGTTTGGCATTTGCCAGAGAACACCAAGATTGGCAAATTGGCAAATGCTCTTCACAGATGAAAGCAGGTTCACACTGAGCACATGTGACAGACGTGACAGAGTCTGGAGACGCCGTGGAACACGTTCTGCTGCCTGCAACATCCTCCAGCATGACTGTTTTAGCAGTGGGTCAGTCATGGTGTGGGGTGACATTTCTTTGGGGGGGGGCGCACAGTCCTCCATGTGCTCGCCAGAGGTAGCCTGACTGCCATTAGGTACTGATGATGAGATCCTCAGTCCTCTTGTGAGACCATATGCTGGTGCGGTTGGCCCTAGGTTCCTCCTAATGCTAGACTTCATGTGGCTGGAGCGTGTCAGCAGTTCCTGCAAGAGGAAGGCATTGATGCTATGGACTGGCCCGCCCGTTCCCCAGACCTGAATCCAATTGAGCACATCTGGGACATCATGTCTCGCTCCATCCACCAACGCCACGTTGCACCACAGACTGTCCAGGAGTTGGCGGATGCTTTAGTCCAGGTCTGGGAGGAGATCCCTCAGGAGACCATCCGCCACCTCATCAGGAGCATGCCCAGGCATTGTAGGGAGGTCATACAGGCACGTGGAGGCCACACACACTACTGAGCCTCATTTTGACTTGTTTTAAGGACATTACATCAAAGTTGGATCAGCCTGTAGTGTGGTTTTCCACTTTAATTTTGAGTGGGACTCCAAATCCAGACCACCATGGGTTGATAAATTTGATTTCCATTGATCATTTTTGTGATTTTTGTTGTAACCCTAACCCTAACCCATTCAACTATGTAAAGAAAAAAGTATTTAATAAGAATATTTCATTCATTCAGATCTAGGATGTGTTATTTTAGTGTTCCCTTTATTTTTTTGAGCTGTGTGTGTGTGTGTGTGTGTGTCATTCTCAACTTTTGGCCACGACTGTGTATATAGATAAATAGATAGATGTGTGTTTTGGATTATTGTTTTCTGATGCATTTCTCTATTGAATGAACATATTGTCATAACCTTATTGAATTACATAATTTTTATCGTTATATATTACATCCTTTAAAATACCACACACACACACACACACACACACACACACACACTGTAATTGTTATGTCAGATATGTGTAAGTGCTTAAGATGCCGTTCATTCTCCTGAACTGTTGACCCTCTTGTCTCCAGATCATCAGTGGAAGTCCAGACGAGAGAGAGGGGGACCATCTCATCATCAAGAGAAAACTCCGGACGAGGGACGGCTAAATGAGTTCTCTGTTCCACAGCGAGGATGTCATCCATGCTGCTCTTGTGGTAACAGGGAAACGAAATCATCGATTTTGTTGGTGTAATGAAGGATATGAGTTAAAAAAACAGCTTAATATCGGTTAGGTAGTTATCCAGTTTTTGTTTTCATATAGCCTTCATTTATCACTTTAATTTATATTTTATTTATTTCTATATATTTTATGTTGCACATAGTGGGATTATTTCTTTCATTTGTGTGATTTAACACTATCATTTATGGACCCGGTATGTTTTATTCTCAGTCCAGAACATTTTGGTAATGTACTCCTCTGAAGATGTACACGTCCAACGATATGTCAAAATAAACACCAGATGGTTTTTGTTGTTGTGCATAATGAATGTCTTACTGAGGACAACCACTACGGATTCCTATTTTGTTGGTGAACGTGTTGATTAATATTAATGCCATGGTGTAACACAGAGCCCCTGTTTCCATCTGCGTCCTGTCTGGGCTCAGACAGAACATCATTACCAACTGCTTTTTAGGTTTCACGCTGTAAACATTTTAATTACTCAATTTAATCTAAATACACTAAATGTTTATCCCAGAATCTACCATTTTTGATTTAACCGAACCCGTTGACTGCTATATATATATATATATATATATAATACTGTACTGCTAACATATCCACTGTGACTTAATAAAAAAACACTACTATTCCTCCAAATTATTCCAATGTCTTGAGGATAACTTCAGTAACAAACGATATTCTAACCACGTCATCAAGTATTGTCACCATCTGTATTTATACTCTGAAATCACCACAGCAGTCACTGCATTGCCTTTTCACTTACTCCTAGAATATGAGGGGGGGGCTTGTGACACCCAGAGCTCTGTTCTGGAACGGACATCACCTTTTATGGCCGTTTAACAAGCAGGGACTAGGTGTTCTTATGCTTTTACTTTCTCTGTAAATGTTTTTTTGTGTGTGTGTGTGTGTGGTGTGGAAGTGATATAAGGGAGCCAGACAATCATGGTCTTCACTGTGTTTTTTTTTTGTTTAATGATGAAGATAGTCATCTGGCAGAATTCTGGGTTTGTCAGTTGGCATCGGCTCAGAACTAGAGATATAGTCCTCAGTCAGCAAGTGATGTACTACAGCACAGGCGACTACTATCTTAACCGGCAGATTTTCTGAGTGCTTCGTGACCCAGGAGAGGAGGACAGGGGTGTAAAGGGATCGTTCACCCAAATTTACATTTTGGCATCCTTACCCTTTTAAATCCAAAGGCCTCATTAGGAAGCGACACAATGGCGCGTACAGCACTGTAAAGATAAGACCGACAAGCTACACCACTGTAGAGGTAAAGATGACAGGCAGGCAGGCTACAGGGCTGTGGAGGTAAAGATGACAGGCAGGCAGGCTACAGGG
>NW_027012486.1:0-19261 GCF_036934945.1 Oncorhynchus masou masou
CTACTACAGTTCACCCTACTACAATTCACCCTACTACAGTTCACTCTACTACAATTCATCCTACCGCAATTCACCCTACTACAATTCACCCTACTACAATTCACCCTACTACAATTCATCCTACTACAATTCACCCTACTACAATTCATCCTACCACAATTCATCCTACTACAATTCACCCTACTACAATTCATCCTACTACAATTCACCCACTACAATTCACCCTACTACAATTCACCCTACCACAATTAATCCTACCACAATTCATCCTACGACAATTCACCCTACTACAATTCATCCTACTACAATTCACCCTACTACAATTCATCCTACTACAATTCACCCTACTACAATTCATCCTACCACAATTCACCCTACTACAATTCATCCTACTACACTCACCCTACTACAATTCATCCTACTACAATTCACCCTTCTACAATTCATCCTACCACAATTCATCCTACTACAATTCACCCTACTACAATTCATCCTACTACAATTCACCCTACTACAATTCACCCTACTACAATTCACCCTACTACACCACCCTACTACAATTCATCCTACTACAATTCATCCTACTACAATTCACATACTCAACTAATCCTACCACAATTCATCCTACTACAACTCACCCTACTACAATTCATCCTACTACAATCCACCCTACTACAATCCATCCTACTACAATTCACCCTACTACAATTCACCCTACTACAATCACCCTACCACAATTAATCCTACCACAATTCATCCTACTGACAATTCACCCTACTACAATTCATCCTACTACAATCCACCCTACTACAATTCATCCTACTACAATTCACCCTACTACAATTAATCCTACCACACTCACCCTACTACAATTCATCCTACTACAATTCACCCTACTACAATTCATCCTACTACAATTCACCCTACTACAATTCATCCTACTACAATTCACCCTACTACAATTCATCCTACTACACCACCCTACTACAATTCATCCTACTACAATTCATCCTACTACAATTCATCCTACTACACCACCCTACTACAACTCACCCTACTACAATTCATCCTACTACAATCCATCCTACTACAATTCATCCTACTACAATTCACCCTACTACAATTCATCCTACTACAATTCACCCTACTACAATTCACCCTACCACAATTAACCCTACTACAATCATCCTAATACCACACTACTACAATTCATCCTACTACAATTCACTCACATACCTACCACATTCATCCTACTACAATTCACCCTACTACAATTCATCCTACCATCACCCTACTACAATTCATCCTACTACAATTCACCCTACTACAATTAATCCTACCACAATTCACCCTACTACAATTCATCCTACTACAATTCACCCTACTACAATTCATCCTACTACAGTTCACCCTACTACAATTCATCCTACTACAATTCATCCTACTACAATTCACCCTACTACAATTCACCATACTACAATTCATCCTACTACAATTCACCCTACTACAATTCATCCTACTACAATTCACCCTACCACAATTAATCCTACCACAATTCACCCTACGACAATTCACCCTACTACAATTCATCCTACTACAATTCACCCTACTACAATTCACCCTACTACAATTCACCCTACTACAATTCATTCTACCACAATTCACCCTACTACAATTCATCCTACTACAATTCATCCTACTACAATTCACCCTACTACAATTCATCCTACCACAATTCATCCTACTACAATTCACCCTACTACAATTCATCCTACTACAATTCACCCTACTACAATTCATCCTACTACAATTCACCCTACTACAATTCACCTTACTACAATTCACCCTACTACAATTCACCCTACCACAATTAATCCTACCACAATTCATCCTACGACAATTCACCCTACTACAATTCATCCTACTACATTTCACCCTACTACAATTCATCCTACTACAATTCACCCTACTACAATTCATCCCACCACAATTCACCCTACTACAATTCATCCTACTACAATTTACCCTACTACAATTCATCCTACTACAATTCACCCTACTACAATTCATCCTACCACAATTCATCCTACTACAATTCACCCTACTACAATCCATCCTACTACAATTCATCCTACTACAATTCATCCTACTACAATTCACCCTACTACAATTCATTCTACCACAATTCACCCTACTACAATTCATCCTACTACAATTCGACCTACTACAATTCATCCTACTACAATTCACCCTACTACAATTCATCCTACTACAATTTACCCTACTACAATTCATCCTACGATACATATCAATTCACCCTACTACAATTCATCCTACTACACCACCCTACTACAATTCATCCTACCACACCACCCATACAATTCATCCTACTACAATTCATCCTACTACACCACCCTACTACAATTCAATCCTACCACAATTCATCCTACGACAATCCACCCTACTACAATTCATCCTACTACACTCACCCTACTAAAATTCATCCTACTACAATTCACCCTACTACAATTCATTCTACCACAATTCACCCTACTACAATTCATCCTACTACACCACCCTACTACAATTCATCCTACTACAATTCATCCTACTACAATTCACCCTACTACAATTCATCCTACTACAATTCACCCTACTACAATTCATCCTACTACAATTCACCCTACTACAATTCACCCTACTACAATTCACCCTACTACAATTCACCCTACTACAATTCACCCTACCACAATTAATCCTACCACAATTCATCCTACTAATAATTCACCCTACTACAATTCATCCTACTACAATTCACCCTACTACATCCATCCTACTACAATTCACCCTACTACAATTAATCCTACCACAATTCACCCTACTACAATTCATCCTACTACACCACCCTACTACAATTCATCCTACTACAACTCACCCTACTACAATTCATCCTACTACAATTCATCCTACTACAATTCACCCTACTACAATTCATCATACTACAGTTCATCCTACTACAATTCACCCTACTACAATTCATCCTACTACAATTCACCCTTCCACAATTAATCCTACCACAATTCATCCTACGACAATTCACCCTACTACAATTCATCCTACTACAATTCACTCTACTACAATTCACCCTACTACAATTCACCCTACTACAATTCATTCTACCACAATTCACCCTACTACAATTCATCCTACTACAATTCACCCTACTACAAATCATCCTACTACAATTCACCCTACTACAATTCATCCTACCACAATTCATCCTACTACAATTCACCCTACTACAATTCATCCTACCAATCACCCACTACAATTCACTCCTACTACATCCATCCTACTACAATTCATTCTACCACAATTCCCCTACTACAATTCATCCTACTACAATTCACCCTACTACAATTCATCCTACTACAATTCATCCTACTAATTCACCCTACCACAATTCATCCTACTACAATTCACCCTACTACAATTCATCCTACTACAATCCAATCCCTACTACAATTCCATCCTACTACAATTCACCCTACTACAATTCACTCCTACTACAATTCACCCTACTACAATTCACCCTACTACAATTCATCCTACTACACCACCCTACTAATTCACCCTACCACAATAAATCCTACCACAATTCATCCTACGACAATTCACCTACTACACCATCTACTACATTCACCCTACTACAATTCACCCTACTACAATTCATCCTACTACAATTCACCCTACTACAATTAATCCTACCACAATTCACCCTACTACAATTCATCCTACTACAATTCACCCTACTACAATTCATCCTACTACAATTCACCCTACTACAATTCATCCTACTACAATTCATCCTACTACAATTCACCCTACTACAATTCATCATACTACAGTTCATCCTACTACAATTCACCCTACTACAATTCATCCTACTACAATTCACCCTACCACAATTAATCCTACCACAATTCATCCTACGACAATTCACCCTACTACAATTCATCCTACTACAATTCACCCTACTACAATTCACCCTACTACAATTCATTCTACCACAATTCACCCTACTACAATTCATCCTACTACAATTCACCCTACTACAATTCATCCTACTACAATTCACCCTACTACAATTCATCCTACCACAATTCATCCTACTACAATTCACCCTACTTCAATTCATCCTACTACAATTCACCCTACTACAATTCACCCTACTACAATTCACCTTACTACAATTCACCCTACTACAATTCACCCTACCACAATTAATCCTACCACAATTCATCCTACGACAATTCACCCTACTACAATTCATCCTACTACATTTCACCCTACTACAATTCATCCTACTACACCACCCTACTACAATTCATCCTACCACACTCACCCTACTACAATTCATCCTACTACAATTTACCCTACTACAATTCATCCTACTACAATTCATCCTACTACAATTCATCCTACTACAATTTACCCTACTACAATTCATCCTACTACAATTCACCCTACTACAATTCATCCTACCACATCCACCCTACTACAATTCACCCTACTACATCCACCCTACTACAATTCATCCTACTACAATTCAGCCCACTACAATTCATCCTACTACAATTCATCCTACTACAATTCACCCTACTACAATTCACGCTACTACAATTCACCCTACTACAATTCACCCTACCACAATAAATCCTACCACAATTCATACTACGACAATTCACCCTACTACAATTCATCCTACTACAATTCACCCTACTACAATTCATCCTACTACATTTCACCCTACTACAATTCATCCTACTACAATTCACCCTACTACAATTCATCCTACCACAATTCACCCTACTACAATTCATCCTACTACAATTCACCCTACTACAATTCATCCTACTACAATTCACCCTACTACAATTCACCATACTACAATTCATCCTACTACAATTCATCCTACTACAATTCACCCTACTACAATTCATCCTACTACAATTCACCCTACTACAATTCATCCTACTACAATTCACCCTACTACACCACCCTACTACAATTCACCCTACTACACCACCCTACTACAATTCACCCTACTACAATTCACCCTACTACACCACCCTACCAATATCCTACCGCATCATCCTACTACAATTCACCCTACTACAATTCATCCTACTACAATTCACCCTACTACAATTCATCCTACACCATCCCACCAATTCACCCTACTACAATTCATCCTACTACAATTCACCCTACTACAATTCACCCTACTACAATTCACCCTACTACAATTCACCCTACTACAATTCACCCTACTACAATTCATCCTACTACAATTCATCCTACTACAATTCACCCTACTACAATTCATCCTACTACAATTCACCCTACTACAATTCACCCTACCACAATTCATCATTACACACACTACTACAATTCATCCTACTACAATTCACCCTACTACAATTCATCCTACTACAATTCACCCTACTACAATTCACCCTACTACAATTCACCCTACCACAATTAATCCTACCACAATTCATCCTACGACAATTCACCCTACTACAATTCATCCTACTACAATTCACCCTACTACAATTCATCCTACTACAATTCACCCTACTACAATTAATCCTACCACAATTCACCCTACTACAATTCATCCTACTACAATTCACCCTACTACAATTCATCCTACTACAATTCACCCTACTACAATTCATCCTACTACAATTCATCCTACTACAATTCACCCTACTACAATTCACCATACTACAATTCATCCTACTACAATTCACCCTACTACAATTCATCCTACTACAATTCACCCTACCACAATTAATCCTACCACAATTCATCCTACGACAATTCACACTACTACAATTCATCCTACTACAATTCACCCTACTACAATTCATCCTACTACAATTCACCCTACTACAATTCATCCTACTACAATTCACCCTACTACAATTCACCCTACTACACCACCCTACCACAATTAATCCTACCACACCATCCCACGACAATTCACCCTACTACAATTCATCCTACTACAATTCACCCTACTACAATTCATCCTACTACAATTCACCCTACTACAATTAATCCTACCACACCAATCTTACTACAATTCATCCTACTACACCACCCTACTACAATTCATCCTACTACAATTCACCCTACTACAATTCATCCTACTACACCATCCTACTACAATTCACACCTACTACAATTCACTTGTACTACAGTTCATCCTACTACAATTCACCCTACTACAATTCATCCTACTACAATTCACCCTTCCCTATCCTACCACAATTCATCCTACGACAATTCACCCTACTACAATTCATCCCTACTCACTACTACATCACCCTACTACAATCATCCTACTACAATTCATTCTACCACACTACAATTCATCCTACCAATTCATCCAATTACTACAATTCACCCTACTACAATTCATCCTACTACAATTCACCTACTACAATTCATCCTACAATTCATCCTACTACAATTCATCCTACTACATTTCACCCTACTACAATTCATCCTACGACACCACCCTACTACACCATCCTACTACAATTCACCCTACTACATTCATCCTACCACAATTCACCCTACTACACCATCCTTCATCCTACTACAATTCATCCTACTACAGTTCACCCTACTACACCATCCTACCACATCCTACCACAATTCATCCTAATTCACCCCTACCTACAATTCATCCTACTACAATTCACCCTCCAATTCATCCTACTACAATTCACCCTACTACAACCATCCTACTACAATTCACCCTACTACAATTCATCCTACTACAATTCACCCTACTACAATTCATCCTACTACATTCATCCTACTAATTCACCCTACCAATTCACCTACTACCATCCTACTACAATTCACCCTACTACAATTCATCCTACTACAATTCACCACCCTACTACAATTCATCCTACTACAATTCACCCTACTACAATTCATCCTACTACAATTCACCCTACCACAATTAATCCTACCACAATTCATCCCTACCACAATTCATCCTACTACAATTCACCCTACTACAATTCATCCTACTACAATTCACCCCTACTACAATTCATCCTACCAATTCACCCTACACAATTCACCCTACTACAATTAATCCTACCACAATTCATCCTACCACAATTCACCCTACTACAATTCATCCTACTACAATTCACCCTACTACAATTCATCCTACTACAATTCACCCTACTACAATTCACATCCTACTACACCATCCTACTACAATTCATCCTACTACATTCACCCTACTACAATTCATCCTACTACAATTCACCCTACTACAATTCATCCTACTACAATTCACCCGACACCACCTACTAATCCTACCACCATCCTACAATTCACCCTACTACAATTCATCCTACTACAATTCATCCTACTACACCACCCTACTACAATTCATCCTACCACAATTCACCCCTCATCCTACAATTCACCCTACTACAATTCATCCTACTACCCTACTAAAATTCATCCTACTACAATTCATCCTACTCACCCTACCACAATTCATCCTACTACAATTCACCCTACTACAATTCATCCTACTACAATTCACCCTACTACAATTCACCCTACTACAATTCACCCTACAATTAATCTACCACAATTCATCCTACTACAATTCACCCTACTACAATTCATCCTACTACACCATCCTACTACAATTCATCCCACTACAATTCACCCTACTACAATTCATCCTCACTACTACAATTCACCCTACTACAATTCATCCTACTACAATTCACCCTACTACAATTCATCCTACTACAATTCACCCTACTACAATTCATCCTACTACAATTCACCCTACTACAATTCATCCTACTACAATTCACCCTACTACAATTCACCCTACTACAATTCACCCTACTACAATTCATCCTACTACAATTCATCCCACTACACCACCCTACTACAATTCATCCTACTACAATTCACCCTACTACAATTCATCCTACTACATCCTACTACAATTCACCCTACTACAATTCACCCTACTACAATTCATCCTACTACAATTCACCCTACTACATTCATCCTACTACACCATCCTACTACAATTCATCCTACTACAATTCACGCTACTACAATTCATCCTACTACAATTCACCCTACTACAATTCATCCTACCACAATTCACCCTACTACAATTCATCCTACTACAATTCATCCCTACTACACCACCATCCTACTACAATTCACCCTACTACACAATTCATCCTACCAACCATCACCCTACTACACCATCCTACACAATTCACCCTACTACAATTCACCCTACTACAATTCACCCTACTACCACAATTCAGCCCTACTACAATTCATCCTACTACAATTCATCCTACTACAATTCATCCTACTACAATTCACCCTACTACAATTCATCCTACTACAATTCACCCTACTACAATTCACCCTACCACCAATTCATCCTACTACATTCACCCTACTACAATTCATCCTACTACAATTCACCCTACACAATTCATCCTACCACAATTCATCCTACTACAATTCATCCTACTACACCACCCTACTACAATTCATCCTACTACAATTCACCCTACTACAATTCACCCTACTACATTCAATTCATCCTACTACAATTCACCCTACTACAATTCATCCTACTACAATTCACCCTACTACAATTCATCCTACTACAATTCACCCTACTACAATTCATCCTACTATAATTCACCCTACTACAATTCATCCTACTATCAATTCATCCTACTACAATTCAACCTACTACAATTCATCCTACTACACCACCCTACTACAATTCACCAATATCCTACCACAATTCATCCTACTTTACATTCACCCTACTACAATTCATCCTACTACAATTCACCCTACTACAATTCATCCTACTACAATTCACCCTACTACAATTCATTCTACCACAATTCACCCTACTATTCATCCTACTACAATTCACCCTACTATTCATCCAATTCATCCTACTACATTCATCCTACTACAATTCATCCTACACCAATTCATCCTACTACAATTCACCCTACTACAATTCATCCTACCACAATTCACCCTACTACAATTCATCCTACTACAATTCACCCTACTACAATTCACCTTTACTAATTCACCCTACTACAACCCTACTCACCCTACCACAATTAATCCTACCACAATTCATCCTAATGATAATTCACCCTACTACAATTCATCCTACTACACCACCCTACTCACATCCTACTACAATTCACCCTACTACAATTTATCCTACCACATTCACCCTACTACAATTCATCCTACTACAATTCACCCTACTACAATTCATCCTACTACAATTCACCCTACTACAATTCATCCTACTACAATTCAATTCATCCTACTACAATTCACCCTACCCACCTCAATTCATCCTACTACAATTCATCCTACTATTCATACCCTACTACAATCCTCATCACACTACTACAGTTCATCCTACTACATTCACCCTACTACAATTCATCCTACTACAATTCACCCTACTACAATTCATCCTACCACAATTCATCCCACTACCATCCTACTACAATTCATCCTACTACAATTCACCCTACTACAATTCATCCTACATAATTCATTCTACCACAATTCACCCTACTACATTCATCCTACTACAATTCATCCTACTACAATTCATCCTACTACTACAATTCACCTACTACCACAATTAATCCTACCACAATTCATCCTACCACACAATTCATCCTACTACAATTCATCCTACTTCAATTCATCCTACTACAATTCATCCTACTACAATTCACCCTACTACAATTCATTCTACCACAATTCACCACAATTAATCCTACCACAATTCATCCTACTACACCACCCTACTACAATTCATCCTACTACATTTCACCCTACTACAATTCATCCTACTACAATTCACCCACAATTAATCCTACCACATTCATCCTACCACAATTCACCCTACTACAATTCATCCTACTACATTTCACCCTACTACAATTCATCCTACTACAATTCACCCTACTACAATTCATCCTACTACACCATCCTACTACAATTTACCCTACTACAATTAATCTACAATTCATCCTAGTACAATTCAGCCCTACTACACCATCCTACTACAATTCATCCTACTACAATTCACCCTACTACCACCACGCTACTCACCCTACTACAATTCATCCTACCAATAAATCCTACCACAATTCATCCTACTACAATTCATCCTACTACAATTCATCCTACTACACCACCCTACTACAATTCATCCTACTACAATTCACCCTACTACATTCTACCACAATTCACCCTACCACAATAAATCCTACTACAATTCATCCTACTACAATTCACCCTACTACAATTCATCCTACTACAATTCACCCTACTACAATTCATCCTACTACATTTCACCCTACTACACCATCCTACTACAATTCACCCTACTACAATTCATCCTACCACCCTACTACAATTCATCCTACTACTCACACCACCCTACTACAATTCACTCCTACCACAATTAATCCTACCACAATTCATCCTACTACAATTCATCCTACTACACAATTCATCCTACTACAATTCATCCTACTACACATTCATCCTACACTCCTACTACATTCATCCTACTACAATTCACCCTACTACACCATCCTACTACACCACCCTACTACAATTCATCCTACTACACCACCCTACTACAATTCATCCTACCACAATTAATCCTACCACAATTCATCCTAATACACCACCCTACTACAATTCATCCTACTACATTTCACCCCTACTACACCATCCTACTACATTCACCCTACTACAATTCACCCTACCACATTCACCCTACCACAATTCATCCTACCACAATTCATCCTACTGACAATCCACCCTACTACAATTCATCCTACTACAATTCACCCTACTACAATCCATCCTACTACAATTCACCCTACTACAATTAATCCTACCACAATTCACCCTACTACAATTCATCCTACTACACCACCCTACTACAATTCATCCTACTACAATTCACCCTACTACAATTCATCCTACTACATTCATCCTACTACACTACCCTACTACATTCATCATACTACAGTTCATCCTACTACAATTCACCCTACTACAATTCATCCTACTACAATTCACCCTACCACAATTAATCCTACCACAATTCATCCTACGACAACTCACCCTACTACAATTCATCCTACTACAATTCACCCTACTACACCACCCTACTACATTCATCCTACTACAATTCATTCTACCACAATTCACCCTACTACAATTCATCCTACTACAATTCACCGTACTACAATTCATCCTACTACAATTCACCCTACTACAATTCATCCTACCACAATTCATCCTACTACAATTCACCCTACTTCAATTCATCCTACTACAATTCACCCTACTACAATTCACCCTACTACAATTCACCCTACTACAATTCATCCTACTACATTTCACCCTACTACAATTCATCCTACTACAATTCACCCTACTACAATTCATCCTACCACAATTCACCCTACTACAATTCATCCTACTACAATTTACCCTACTACAATTCATCCTACTACAATTCATCCTACTACAATTCATCCTACTACAATTTACCCTACTACAATTCATCCTACTACAATTCACCCTACTACAATTCATCCTACCACAATTCACCCTACTACAATTCACCCTACTACAATTCACCCTACTACAATTCATCCTACTACAATTCAGCCCACTACAATTCATCCTACTACAATTCATCCTACTACAATTCACCCTACTACAATTCACGCTACTACACCACCCTACTACACCACATCCTACCACAATAAATCCTACCACAATTCATCCTACGATAATTCACCCTACTACAATCCATCCTACTACAATTCACCCTACTACAATTCATCCTACTACAATTCACCCTACTACAATTCATTCTACCACAATTCACCCTACTACAATTCATCCTACTACAATTCGACCTACTACAATTCATCCTACTACAATTCACCCTACTACAATTCATCCTACTACAATTTACCCTACTACAATTCATCCTACGACAATTCACCCTACTACAATTCATCCTACTACAATTCACCCTACTACAATTCATCCTACCACAATTCACCCTACTACATTTCACCCTACTACAATTCATCCTACTACAATTCACCCTACTACAATTCATCCTACCACAATTCACCCTACTACAATTCACCCTACTACAATTCATCCTACTACAATTCATCCTACTACAATTCATCCTACTACAATTCACCCTACTACAATTCATTCTACCACAATTCACCCTACTACAATTCATCCTACTACAATTCGACCTACTACAATTCATCCTACTACAATTCACCCTACTACAATTCATCCTACTACAATTTACCCTACTACAATTCATCCTACGACAATTCACCCTACTACAATTCATCCTACTACAATTCACCCTACTACAATTCATCCTACCACAATTCACCCTACTACAATTCATCCTACTACAATTCATCCTACTACAATTCACCCTACTACAATTCACCCTACCACAATTAATCCTACCACAATTCATCCTACGACAATTCACCCTACTACAATTCATCCTACTACAATTCACCCTACTACAATTCATCCTACTACAATTCACCCTACTACAATTCATTCTACCACAATTCACCCTACTACAATTCATCCTACTACAATTCACCCTACTACAATTCATCCTACTACAATTCACCCTACTACAATTCATCCTACCACAATTCATCCTACTACAATTCACCCTACTACAATTCATCCTACTACAATTCACCCTACTACAATTCATCCTACTACAATTCACCCTACTACAATTCACCTTACTACAATTCACCCTACTACAATTCACCCTACCACAATTAATCCTACCACAATTCATCCTACGACAATTCACCCTACTACAATTCATCCTACTACAATTCACCCTACTACAATTCATCCTACTACAATTCACCCTACTACAATTAATCCTACCACAATTCACCCTACTACAATTCATCCTACTACAATTCACCCTACTACAATTCATCCTACTACACCACCCTACTACAATTCATCCTACTACAATTCATCCTACTACAATTCACTCCTACTACACATTCATCATACTACAGTTCATCCTACTACAATCCACCCTACTACAATTCATCCTACTACAATTCACCCTACCACAATTAATCCTACCACAATTCATCCTACTACAATCCACCCTACTACATTCATCCTACTACATTCACCCTACTACAATTCACCCTACTACAATTCATTCTACCACATTCACCCTACTACAATTCATCCTACTACATCCACCCTACTACAATTCATCCTACTACAATTCACCCTACTACAATTCATCCTACCACAATTCATCCTACTACAATTCACCCTACTTCAATTCATCCTACTACAATTCACCCTACTACAATTCACCCTACTACAATTCACCTTACTACAATTCACCCTACTACAATTCACCCTACCACAATTAATCCTACCACAATTCATCCTACGACAATTCACCCTACTACAATTCATCCTACTACATTTCACCCTACTACAATTCATCCTACTACAATTCACCCTACTACAATTCATCCTACCACAATTCACCCTACTACAATTCATCCTACTACAATTTACCCTACTACAATTCATCCTACTACAATTCATCCTACTACAATTCATCCTACTACAATTTACCCTACTACAATTCATCCTACTACAATTCACCCTACTACAATTCATCCTACCACAATTCACCCTACTACAATTCACCCTACTACAATTCACCCTACTACAATTCATCCTACTACAATTCAGCCCACTACAATTCATCCTACTACAATTCATCCTACTACAATTCACCCTACTACAATTCACGCTACTACAATTCACCCTACTACAATTCACCCTACCACAATAAATCCTACCACAATTCATCCTACGTATTAATTCACCCTACTACAATTCATCCTACTACAATTCACCCTACTACAATTCATCCTACTACATTTCACCCTACTACAATTCATCCTACTACACCACCCTACTACAATTCACCCTACTAACTCACCCTACTACAATTCATCCTACCACAATCCACCCTACTACAATTCATCCTACTACAATTCACCCTACTACACCATCCTACTACAATTCACCCTACTACAATCTCATCCCATCACTACAATTCATCCTACTACAATTCATCCTACTACACCATCCTACTACAATTCATCCTACTCACAATCTCACCCCTACTACAATTCACTCCTACTACAATTCACACTACTACAATTCATCCTACTACAATTCATCCTACTACACAATTCTACTTACATTCATCCACTACAATTCATCCTACTACAATTCACCCTACTACACCATCCTACTACAATTCACCCTACTACAACTCATCTACTAATTCACCTACTACAATTCATCCTACTACACCATCCTACTACAATTCATCCTACTACAATTTACCTACTACATTCATCCTACTACACCACCCTACTACAATTCATCCTACTACAATTCATCCCTACTACAACTCATCCTACCACCAATCTACTACATCCATCCTACTACAATTCATCCTACTATAATTCACCCTACTACAATTCATCCTACCACAATTCACCCTACTACAATTCATCCTACTACAATTCACCCCACCATACCTACTACATTCCACCCTACTACAATTCACCCTACTACAATTCATCCTACTACAATCCACCCTACTACAATTCATCCTACTACAATTCACTCCTACTACACCATCCTACTACACCACCCTACTACACCACCTACTACACCACCTACTACAATTCATCCTACCACAATTCATCCTACTACAATTCACCCTACTACAATTCATCCTACTACAATTCACCCTACTACAATTCATCCTACTACAATTCACCCTACAATACATCCACCAATTCATCCTACTACAATTCACCCTACTACAATTCATCCTACTACAATTCACCCTACTACAATTCATCCTACTACACCATCCTACTACATTCACCCTACTACAATTCATCCTACTACATCCACCCTACTACAATTCATCCTACCACAATTCACCCTACTACAATTCATCCTACTACAATTCACCCTACTACAATTCATCCTACTACAATTCATCCTACTACACCTACTACAATTCATCCTACTACAATTCATCCTACTACAATTCATCCTACTACAATTCATCCTACTACACCACCCTACTACAATTCACCCTACCACAATTAATCCTACCACAATTCATCCTACTACAATTCACCCTACTACAATTCATCCTACTACAATTCACCCTACTACATTCATCCTACTACATCCACCCTACTACAATTCATCCTACCACAATTCACCCTACTACAACTCATCCTACTACAATTCATCCTACTACACCATCCTACTACAATTCATCCTACTACAATTCACCCTACTACAATTCATCCTACCCACACCTCTACTACACCATCCATCCTAGCTAACTACCATTCCCTACTACAATTCATCCTACTACAATTCACCTCTATCATAATTCATCCTACCTACACATCCAATCTCTACCAAATTCACCCTACTACAATTCATCCTACTACAATTCACCCTACTACAATTCATCCTACTACAATTCATCCCTACTACAATTCACCCTACTACAATTCATCCTACTACAATTCAGCCCTACTACAATTCATCCTACTACAATTCACCCTACTACAATTCACCTACTACAATTCACCTACTACAATTCACCTACTACAATTCACCACAATTAATCCTACCACACTCATCCTACTGACACCACCCTACTACAATTCATCCTACTACAATTCACCCTACTACAATTCATCCTACTACAATTCACCCTACTACAATTAATCCTACCACAATTCACCCTACTACAATTCATCCTACTACAATTCACCCTACTACAATTCATCCTACTACACCACCCTACTACAATTCATCCTACTACAATTCATCCTACTACAACTCACCCTACTACAATTCATCATACTACAGTTCATCCTACTACATCCACCCTACTACAATTCATCCTACTACAATTCACCCTACCACAATTAATCCTACCACAATTCATCCTACGACAATTCACCCTACTACAATTCATCCTACTACAATTCACCCTACTACAATTCACCCTACTACAATTCATTCTACCACAATTCACCCTACTACAATTCATCCTACTACAATTCACCCTACTACAATTCATCCTACTACAATTCACCCTACTACAATTCATCCTACCACAATTCATCCTACTACAATTCACCCTACTTCAATTCATCCTACTACAATTCACCCACTACTACAATTCACCCTACTACAATTCACCCTACTACAATTCAATCCTACCACAATTAATCCTACCACAATTCATCCTACTACAATTCACCCTACCACAATTCATCCTACTACAATTCACCCTACTACAATTCATCCTACCACAATTCACCCTACTACAATTCATCCTACTACAATTCATCCTACTACAATTCATCCTACTACAATTCATCCTACTACACACTAATTTACCCTACTACAATTCATCCTACTACAATTCACCCTACTACAATTCATCCTACCACAATTCACCCTACTACAATTCACCCTACTACAATTCACCCTACTACAATTCATCCTACTACAATTCAGCCCACTACAATTCATCCTACTACAATTCATCCTACTACAACTCACCCTACTACAATTCACGCTACTACAATTCACCCTACTACAATTCACCCTACCACAATAAATCCTACCACAATTCATCCTACGACAATTCACCCTACTACAATTCATCCTACTACAATTCACCCTACTACAATTCATCCTACTACATTTCACCCTACTACAATTCATCCTACTACAATTCACCCTACTACAATTCATCCTACCACAATTCACCCTACTACAATTCACCCTACTACAATTCACCCTACTACAATTCATTCTACCACAATTCCCCCTACTACAATTCATCCTACTACAACTACCCTACTACAATCCATCCTACTACAATTCACTCCTACTACAACCACTCCTACTACAATCCATCCTACTACAATTCACCCTACTACAATTCATCCTACTACACCACCCTACTACAATTACCACCCTACCACAATTAATCCTACCACAATTCATCCTACGACACCACCCTACTACAATTCATCCTACTACATTTCACCCTACTACAATTCATCCTACTACAATTCACCCTACTACAATTCATCCTACCACAATTCACCCTACTACAATTCATCCTACTACAATTCACCCTACTACAATTCATCCTACTACAATTCACCCTACTACAATTCATCCTACCACAATTCATCCTACTACAATTCACCCTACTACAATTCATCCTACTACAATTCATCCTACTACAATTCATCCTACTACAATTCACCCTACTACAATTCATTCTACCACAATTCACCCTACTACAATTCATCCTACTACAATTCGACCTACTACAATTCATCCTACTACAATTCACCCTACTACACCATCGCACTCACAATTCCTACTACAATTCATCTCACTACTACAATTCATCCTACTACAATTCACCCTACTACAATTCATCCTACCACACCACCCTACTACAATTCATCCTACTACAATTCATCCTACTACAATCCACCCTACTACAATTCATCCTACTACACTTCAACCTCTACTACAACTCATCCTACCACAATTCATCCTACTACAATTCACCCTACTACAATTCATCCTACTACAATTCATCCTACTACAATTCATCCTACTACACTCACCCTACTACAATTCATTCTACCACACCACCCTACTACAATTCATCCTACTACAATTCACCCTACTACAATTCATCCTACTACAATTCACCCTACTACAATTCATCCTACTACAATTTACTCTACTACACTCATCCTACTACAATTCACCCTACTACAATTCATCCTACTACACCACCCTACTACAATTCATCCTACCACAATTCACCCTACTAATTCATCCTACTACAATTCATCCTACTACAATTCACCCTACTACAATTCACCCTACCACAATTAATCCTACCACAATTCATCCTACGCATAATTCACCCCACTACAATTCATCCTACTTACATCCACCCCACTACAATTCATCCTACTACAATCCACCCTACTACAATTCATTCTACCACTACTCACCCTACTACACCATCCTACTACACCACCCTACTACAATTCATCCTACTACAATTCACCCTACCACAATTCATCCTACCAATCCTCACTACAATTCACCCTACTACACCATCCACTACAATTCACCCTACTACATTCATCCTACTACAATTCACCCTACTACAATTAATCCTACCACACCATTCACCCTACTACAATTCATCCTACTACAATTCACCCTACTACAATTCATCCTACTACACATCCATCCTACTACAATTCATCCTACTACAATTCACCCTACTACAATTCATCATACTACAGTTCATCCTACTACAATCCACCCTACTACAATTCATCCTACTACAATTCACCCTACCACAATTAATCCTACCACAATTCATCCTACGCACAATTCACCCTACTACAATTCATCCTACTACAATTCATCCTACTACAATTCACCGACTCACACCATCCTACTACACCAATCCTACTACAATTACATCCTACCAATTCATCCTACTACAACTCACCCTACTACAATTCATCCTACTACACCACCCTACTACAACTCATCCTACTACATTCACCCTACTACAATTCATCCTACTACATTTCACCCTACTACAATTCATCCTACTACAATTCATTCTACTACAATTCATCCTACTACAATTCACCCTACCACAATTCACCCTACCACAATTCACCCTACTACAATTCACCCTACTACAATTCATCCTACTACAATTCATCCCACTACAATTCACCCTACTACAATTCACCCTACTACAAATCATCCTACTACAATTCACCCTACTAAAATTCATCCTACTACAATTCATCCCTACTGCAATTCACCCTACCACAATTCA
>NW_027012487.1:0-19258 GCF_036934945.1 Oncorhynchus masou masou
GAGAACCCCATCCTCACCGGAGTGGAGAGAACGTGACATAGACAACTGTCCTGCTGTGGAAACCCTATCCTCACCGGAGTGGAGAGAACATGATATAGACAACTGTCCTGCTGTGGAGAACCCCATCCTCACCGGAGTGGAGGGAACGTGACATAGACAACTGTCATGCTGTGGAGAACCCCATCCTCACCGGGAGGGAGAGAACGTGGATATAGACAACTGTCATGCTGTGGAGAACCCCATCCTCACCGGAGTGGAGAGAACGTGACATAGACAACTGTCCTGCTGTGGAGAACCCCATCCTCACCAGAGTGGAGAGAACGTGACATAGACAACTGTCCTGCTGTGGAGAACCCCATCCTCACCGGAGTGGAGAGAACATGACATAGACAACTGTCATGCTGTGTAGAACCCCATCCTCACCGGAGTGGAGAGAACATGATATAGACAACTGTCCTGCTGTGGAGAACCCCATCCTCACCGGAGTGGAGAGAACATGATATAGACAACTGTCCTGCTGTGGAGAACCCCATCCTCACCGGAGTGGAGAGAACGTGACATAGACAACTGTGTCCTGCTGTGGAGAACCCCATCCTCACCGGAGTGGAGAGAACATGATATAGACAACTGTCCTGCTGTGGAGAACCCCATCCTCACCGGAGTGGAGAGAACGTGACATAGACAACTGTGTCCTGCTGTGGAGAACCCCATCCTCACAGGAGTGGAGAGAACATGATATAGACAACTGTCATGCTGTGTAGAACCCCATCCTCACCAGAATGGAGAGAACGTGACATAGACAACTGTCATGCTGTGGAGAACCCCATCCTCACCGGAGTGGAGAGAACGTGACATAGACAACTGTCCTGCTGTGGAGAACCCCATCCTCACCAGAGTGGAGAGAACGTGACATAGACAACTGTCCTGCTGTGGAGAACCCCATCCTCCCTGGAGTGGAGAGAACGTGACATAGACAACTGTCCTGCTGTGGAGAACCCCATCCTCACCGGAGTGGAGAGAACGTGACATAGACAACTGTCATGCTGTGGAGAACCCCATCCTCACCGGAGTGGAGAGAACGTGATATAGACAACTGTCATGCTGTGGAGAACCCCATCCTCACCGGAGTGGAGAGAACGTGACATAGACAACTGTCCTGCTGTGGAGAACCCCATCCTCACCGGAGTGGAGAGAACGTGACATAGACAACTGTCCTGCTGTGGAGAACCCCATCCTCACCGGAGTGGAGAGAACGTGACATAGACAACTGTCATGCTGTGGAGAACCCCATCCTCACCGGAGTGGAGAGAACGTGATATAGACAACTGTCATGCTGTGGAGAACCCCATCCTCACCGGAGTGGAGAGAACGTGACATAGACAACTGTCCTGCTGTGGAGAACCCCATCCTCACCAGAGTGGAGAGAACGTGACATAGACAACTGTCCTGCTGTGGAGAACCCCATCCTCACCGGAGTGGAGAGAACATGATATAGACAACTGTCATGCTGTGTAGAACCCCATCCTCACCGGAGTGGAGAGAACATGATATAGACAACTGTCCTGCTGTGGAGAACCCCATCCTCACTGGAGTGGAGAGAACGTGACATAGACAACTGTCATGCTGTGGAGAACCCCATCCTCACCGGAGTGGAGAGAACGTGACATAGACAACTGTCCTGCTGTGGAGAACCCCATCCTCACCAGAGTGGAGAGAACGTGACATAGACAACTGTCCTGCTGTGGAGAACCCCATCCTCACCGGAGTGGAGAGAACATGATATAGACAACTGTCATGCTGTGTAGAACCCCATCCTCACCGGAGTGGAGAGAACATGATATAGACAACTGTCCTGCTGTGGAGAACCCCATCCTCACCGGAGTGGGAGACATAGACAACTGTCATGCTGTGGAGAACCCCATCCTCACCGGAGTGGAGAGAACTGACATAGACAACTGTCCTGATGTGGAGAACCCCATCCTCACCGGAGTGGAGAGAACATGATATAGACAACTGTCCTGCTGTGGAGAACCCCATCCTCACCGGAGTGGAGAGAACATGATATAGACAACTGTCCTGCTGTGGAGAGAACGTGACATAGACAACTGTGTCCTGCTGTGGAGAACCCCATCCTCACAGGAGTGGAGAGAACATGATATAGACAACTGTCATGCTGTAGAACCCCATCCTCACCAGAATGGAGAGAATGTGACATAGACAACTGTCATGCTGTGGAGAACCCCATCCTCACCGGAGTGGAGAGAACGTGACATAGACAACTGTCCTGCTGTGGAGAACCCCATCCTCACCGGAGTGGAGAGAAGGTGACATAGACAACTGTCCTGCTGTGGAGAACCCCATCCTCACCGGAGTGGAGAGAACGGGACATAGACAACTGTCCTGCTGTGGAGAACCCCATCCTCACCGGAGTGGAGAGAACGTGACATAGACAACTGTCCTGCTGTGGAGAACCCCATCCTCACCGGAGTGGAGAGAACATGATATAGACAACTGTCATGCTGTGTAGAACCCCATCCTCACCGGAGTGGAGAGAACATGATATAGACAACTGTCATGCTGTGGAGAACCCCATCCTCACCGGAGTGGAGAGAACGTGACATAGACAACTGTCCTGCTGTGGAGAACCCCATCCTCACCGGAGTGGAGAGAACGGGACATAGACAACTGTCATGCTGTGGAGAACCCCATCCTCACCGGAGTGGAGAGAACGTGATATAGACAACTGTCATGCTGTGGAGAACCCCATCCTCACCGGAGTGGAGAGAACGTGACATAGACAACTGTCCTGCTGTGGAGAACCCCATCCTCACCAGAGTGGAGAGAACGTGACATAGACAACTGTCCTGCTGTGGAGAACCCCATCCTCACCGGAGTGGAGAGAACATGATATAGACAACTGTCATGCTGTGTAGAACCCCATCCTCACCGGAGTGGAGAGAACATGATATAGACAACTGTCCTGCTGTGGAGAACCCCATCCTCACCGGAGTGGAGAGAACGTGACATAGACAACTGTCCTGCTGTGGAGAACCCTATCCTCACCGGAGTGGAGAGAACATGATATAGACAACTGTCCTGCTGTGGAGAACCCCATCCTCACCGGAGTGGAGAGAACGTGACATAGACAACTGTCATGCTGTGGAGAACCCCATCCTCACCGGAGTGGAGAGAACGTGATATAGACAACTGTCATGCTGTGGAGAACCCCATCCTCACCGGAGTGGAGAGAACGTGACATAGACAACTGTCCTGCTGTGGAGAACCCCATCCTCACCAGAGTGGAGAGAACGTGACATAGACAACTGTCCTGCTGTGGAGAACCCCATCCTCACCGGAGTGGAGAGAACATGATATAGACAACTGTCATGCTGTGTAGAACCCCATCCTCACCGGAGTGGAGAGAACATGATGTAGACAACTGTCCTGCTGTGGAGAACCCCATCCTCACCGGAGTGGAGAGAACGTGACATAGACAACTGTCATGCTGTGGAGAACCCCATCCTCACCGGAGTGGAGAGAACGTGACATAGACAACTGTCCTGCTGTGGAGAACCCCATCCTCACCAGAGTGGAGAGAACGTGACATAGACAACTGTCCTGCTGTGGAGAACCCCGTCCTCACCGGAGTGGAGAGAACATGATATAGACAACTGTCATGCTGTGTAGAACCCCATCCTCACCGGAGTGGAGAGAACATGATATAGACAACTGTCCTGCTGTGGAGAACCCCATCCTCACCGGAGTGGAGAGAACGTGACATAGACAACTGTCATGCTGTGGAGAACCCCATCCTCACCGGAGTGGAGAGAACGTGACATAGACAACTGTCCTGATGTGGAGAACCCCATCCTCACCGGAGTGGAGAGAACATGATATAGACAACTGTCCTGCTGTGTAGAACCCCATCCTCACCGGAGTGGAGAGAACGTGACATAGACAACTGTCCTGCTGTGGAGAACCCCATCCTCACCGGAGTGGAGAGAACGGGACATAGACAACTGTCCTGCTGTGGAGAACCCCATCCTCACCGGAGTGGAGAGAACGTGACATAGACAACTGTCATGCTGTGGAGAACCCCATCCTTACCGGAGTGGAGAGAACGTGACATAGACAACTGTCCTGCTGAGGAGAACCCCATCCTCACCGGAGTGGAGAGAACATGACATAGACAACTGTCCTGCTGTGGAGAACCCCATCCTCACCGGAGTGGAGAGAACGTGACATAGACAACTGTCCTGCTGTGGAGAACCCCATCGTTACCGGAGTGGAGAGAACGTGACATAGACAACTGTCATGCTGTGGAGAACCCCATCCTTACCGGAGTGGAGAGAACGTGACATAGACAACTGTCCTGCTGTGGAGAACCCCATCCTCACCGGAGTGGAGAGAACGTGACATAGACAACTGTCCTGCTGTGGAGAACCCCATCCTCACCGGAGTGGAGAGAACTTGACATAGACAACTGTCCTGCTGTGGAGAACCCCATCCTCACCGGAGTGGAGAGAACGTGACATAGACAACTGTCCTGCTGTGGAGAACCCCATCCTCACCTGAGTGGAGAGAACGTGACATAGACAACTGTCCTGCTGTGGAGAACCCCATCCTCACCGGAGTGGAGAGAACGTGACATAGACAACTGTCATGCTGTGTAGAACCCCATCCTCACCGGAGTGGAGAGAACGTGACATAGACAACTGTCCTGCTGTGGAGAACCCCATCCTCACCGGAGTGGAGAGAACGTGACATAGACAACTGTCCTGCTGTGGAGAACCCCATCCTCACCGGAGTGGAGAGAACGTGACATACACAACTGTCCTGCTGTGGAGAACCCCATCCTCACCGGAGTGGAGAGAACGTGACATAGACAACTGTCATGCTGTGGAGAACCCCATCCTTACCGGAGTGGAGAGAACGTGACATAGACAACTGTCCTGCTGTGGAGAACCCCATCCTCACCGGAGTGGAGAGAACGTGACATAGACAACTGTCCTGCTGTGGAGAACCCCATCCTTACCGGAGTGGAGAGAATGTGACATAGACAACTGTCATGCTGTGGAGAACCCCATCCTCACCGGAGTGGAGAGAACGTGACATAGACAACTGTCCTGCTGTGGAGAACCCCATCCTCACCGGAGTGGAGAGAACGTGACATAGACAACTGTCCTGCTGTGGAGAACCCCATCCTCACCGGAGTGGAGAGAACGTGACATAGACAACTGTCCTGCTGTGGAGAACCCCATCCTCACCGGAGTGGAGAGAACGTGACATAGACAACTGTCCTGCTGTGGAGAACCCCATCCTCACCGGAGTGGAGAGAACGTGACATAGACAACTGTCCTGCTGTGGAGAACCCCATCCTCACCGGAGTGGAAAGAACGTGACATAGACAACTGTCCTGCTGTGGAGAACCCCATCCTCACCGGAGTGGAGAGAACGTGACATAGACAACTGTCCTGCTGTGGAGAACCCCATCCTCACCGGAGTGGAGAGAACGTGACATAGACAACTGTCCTGCTGTGGAGAACCCCATCCTCACCGGAGTGGAGAGAACGTGACATAGACAACTGTCCTGCTGTGGAGAACCCCATCCTCACCGGAGTGGAGAGAACGTGACATAGACAACTGTCCTGCTGTGTAGAACCCCATCCTCACCGGAGTGGAGAGAACGTGACATAGACAACTGTCCTGCTGTGTTTTACATTTATATGATATTTTATATATCACATGCTTTACATTTTAGTCATTTATCAAATGCTCTTATACAGGGCGACTTACATGATTGAAATACATTGACCAATGCTAATATTTAATTTGTCTAATGAGCTTGTTTTTTTACATGCAATTATTTATATTAACCTTTGTTAACTCTTGGCTGTTGTTTTTAGCTTTATGAGAAAAAAAAATATTATCTTTGAAATAAACTGTAATTATTGAGGGGAGACAGAGAGCTGGTTTCAAGCACAGGAGGAGACAGAACTGGTTTCAAGCACAGGAGGAGACAGAACTGGTTTCAAGCACAGGAGGAGACAGAGAGCTGGTTTCAAGCACAGGAGGAGACAGAGAGCTGGTTTCAAGCACAGGAGGAGACAGAGAGCTGGTTTCAAGCACAGGAGGAGACAGGGAGCTGGTTTCATACACGAGGGGAGACAGAGAGCTGGTTTAAAGCACAGGAGGAGACAGAGAGCTGGTTTCAAGCACAGGAGGAGACAGAGAGCTGGTTTCAAGCACAAGAGGAGACAGAGAGCTGGTTTCAAGCACAGGAGGAGACAGGGAGCTGGTTTCAAGCACAGGAGGAGACAGAGAGCTGGTTTCAAGCACAGGAGGAGACAGAGAGCTGGTTTCAAGCACAGGAGGAGACAGAGAGCTGGTTTCAAGCACAGGAGGAGACAGAGAGCTGGTTTCAAGCACAAGAGGAGACAGAGAGCTGGTTTCAAGCACAGGAGGAGACAGGGAGCTGGTTTCAAGCACAGGAGGAGACAGAGAGCTGGTTTCAAGCACAGGAGGAGACAGAGAGCTGGTTTCAAGCACAAGAGGAGACAGAGAGCTGGTTTCAAGCACAGGAGGAGACAGAGAGCTGGTTTCAAGCACAGGAGGAGACAGAGAGCTGGTTTCATACGAGGGGAGACAGAGAGCTGGTTTCAAGCACAGGAGGAGACAGAGAGCTGGTTTCATACACAGGAGGAGACAGAGAGCTGGTTTCAAACACAGGAGGAGACAGAGAGCTGGTTTCAAACACAGGAGGAGACAGAGAGCTGGTTTCAAGCACAGGAGGAGACAGAGAGCTGGTTTCAAGCACAGGAGGAGACAGAGCTGGTTTCAAGCACAGGAGGAGACAGGGAGCTGGTTTCAAGCACAGGAGGAGACAGAGAGCTGGTTTCAAGCACAGGAGGAGACAGAGAGCTGGTTTCAAGCATAAGAGGAGACAGAGAGCTGGTTTCAAACACAGGAGGAGACAGAGAGCTGGTTTCAAGCACAGGAGGAGACAGAGAGCTGGTTTCAAACACAGGAGGAGACAGAGAGCTGGTTTCAAACACAGGAGGAGACAGAGAGCTGGTTTCAAACACAGGAGGAGACAGAGAGCTGGTTTCAAGCACAGGAGGAGACAGAGAGCTGGTTTCAAGCACAGGAGGAGACAGAGCTGGTTTCAAGCACAGGAGGAGACAGAGAGCTGGTTTCAAGCACAGGAGGAGACAGAGAGCTGGTTTCAAGCACAGGAGGAGACAGAGAGCTGGTTTCAAGCATAAGAGGAGACAGAGAGCTGGTTTCAAGCACAGGAGGAGACAGAGAGCTGGTTTCAAGCATAAGAGGAGACAGAGAGCTGGTTTCAAGCACAGGAGGAGACAGAGAGCTGGTTTCAAGCACAGGAGGAGACAGAGAGCTGGTTTCAAGCACAGGAGGAGACAGGGAGCTGGTTTCAAACACAGGAGGAGACAGAGAGCTGGTTTCAAGCACAGGAGGAGACAGAGAGCTGGTTTCAAGCACAGGAGGAGACAGAGAGCTGGTTTCAAGCACAGGAGGAGACAGAGAGCTGGTTTCAAGCATAAGAGGAGACAGAGAGCTGGTTTCAAACACAGGAGGAGACAGAGAGCTGGTTTCAAGCACAGGAGGAGACAGAGAGCTGGTTTCAAACACAGGAGGAGACAGAGAGCTGGTTTCAAACACAGGAGGAGACAGAGAGCTGGTTTCAAACACAGGAGGAGACAGAGAGCTGGTTTCAAGCACAGGAGGAGACAGAGAGCTGGTTTCAAGCACAGGAGGAGACAGAGCTGGTTTCAAGCACAGGAGGAGACAGAGAGCTGGTTTCAAGCACAGGAGGAGACAGAGAGCTGGTTTCAAGCACAGGAGGAGACAGAGAGCTGGTTTCAAGCATAAGAGGAGACAGAGAGCTGGTTTCAAGCACAGGAGGAGACAGAGAGCTGGTTTCAAGCATAAGAGGAGACAGAGAGCTGGTTTCAAGCACAGGAGGAGACAGAGAGCTGGTTTCAAGCACAGGAGGAGACAGAGAGCTGGTTTCAAGCACAGGAGGAGACAGGGAGCTGGTTTCAAACACAGGAGGAGACAGAGAGCTGGTTTCAAGCACAGGAGGAGACAGAGAGCTGGTTTCAAGCACAGGAGGAGACAGAGAGCTGGTTTCAAGCACAGGAGGAGACAGGGAGCTGGTTTCAAACACAGGAGGAGACAGGGAGCTGGTTTCAAGCACAGGAGGAGACAGAGAGCTGGTTTCAAGCACAGGAGGAGACAGAGAGCTGGTTTCAAACACAGGAGGAGACAGAGAGCTGGTTTCAAGCACAGGAGGAGACAGAGAGCTGGTTTCAAGCACAAGAGGAGACAGAGAGCTGGTTTCAAGCACAGGGCGCAGCAGGTGTTTATAGCAAAGGACCACAGGAGGAGGCAGAAGGTCATACACAGGCGGTGTAGGAGCAACACTACAGGCAGGGAAAAGACTAGTAACATAGTCCAGGAGATCGGGCAAAAGGTAGATAGTGTTTGCCTGCCTCACTATCACACACAGGAAGAGTAAATCACAGGCCAACCAGAGCCCCGAAGGAGGTGTCACAAACAAACAATACCTCACGTGATTGGTGGGGGGGGACTGAACTAAATAGAGTGAGATGATGACATGTAGGTGCGTGAACAGGTGATTGGGATCTGGACAGTGAGCTGCATTCAGGGGAACTATGTGTTTGAGAGTGAGCTGGAAAGTGAGCTTCGTTCATGGGATTTACAGGTATGTGTTTGAGAGTGAGCTGCGTTCAGGGGATTTATGTGTTTGAGAGTGAGTTGGAAAGTGGGCTGGAATGTGAGCTGGGAAGTGAGCTACGTTCAGGGGATCTATGTGTTTGAGAGTGAGCTGCGTTCAGGGGATCTATGTGTTTGAGAGTGAGCTACGTTCAGGGGATCTATGTGTTTGAGAGTGAGCTACGTTCAGGGGATCTATGTGTTTGAGAGTGAGCTGCGTTCAGGGGATCTATGTGTTTGAGAGTGAGCTGCGTTCAGGGGATCTATGTGTTTGAGAGTGAGCTACGTTCAGGGGATCTATGTGTTTGAGAGTGAGCTGCGTTCAGGGGATCTATGTGTTTGAGAGTGAGCTGCGTTCAGGGGATCTATGTGTTTGAGAGTGAGCTGCGTTCAGGGGATCTATGTGTTTGAGAGTGAGTTGGAAGCAGACGTTACTTAAACAGCTCTTTATCAATATGGCATTAAGTAGACTTTGTGCAATGTGTATTTTTCCTTGTCAGGTTGATTAAAAATAACACTTGTATTATATATTGGAGCATCAATGTGTTCCTAGTCTTAATATTAATTCATAAACAGATAAGTTAACAGACACGTTTCATTGGCGTGAAACACAAGCACGAAGCCGCACTATTGCAGGAAGTAGGACACGGTTTACATAGCAGCCTATTTAGACTTTGGTGCAAGATAATGAGAGCTCCTAGTCCACAGCACAGCTCCAAACCATATGGGTTTACAATCACCCTAACATCAATAGATAATGAGAGCTCCTAGTCCACAGCACAGCTCCAAACCATATGGGTTTACAATCACCCTAACATCAATAGATAATGAGAGCTCCTAGTCCACAGCACAGCTCCAAACCATATGGGTTTACAATCCCCCTAACATCAATAGATAATGAGAGCTCCTAGTCCACAGCACAGCTCCAAACTATATGGGTTTACAATCCCCCTAACATCAATAGATAATGAGAGCTCCTAGTCCACAGCACAGCTCCAAACCATATGGGTTTACAATCCCCCTAACATCAATAGATAATGAGAGCTCCTAGTCCACAGCACAGCTCCAAACCATATGGGTTTACAATCCCCCTAACATCAATAGATAATGAGAGCTCCTAGTCCACAGCACAGCTCCAAACTATATGGGTTTACAATCCCCCTAACATCAATAGATAATGAGAGCTCCTAGTCCACAGCACAGCTCCAAACCATATGGGTTTACAATCCCCCTGACATCAATAGATAATGATAACTAACAGCCCACAGCACAGCTCCAAACCATATGGGTTTACAATCCCCCTAACATCAATAGATAATGAGAGCTCCTAGTCCACAGCACAGCTCTAAACCATATGGGTTTACAATCACCCTGACATCAATAGATAATGAGAGCTCCTAGTCCATAGCACAGCCCCAAACCATATGGGTTTACAATCCCCCTAACATCAATAGATAATGATAACTAACAGCCCACAGCACAGCTCCAAACCATATGGGTTTACAATCACCCTAACATCAATAGATAATGAGAGCTCCTAGTCCACAGCACAGCTCCAAACCATATGGGTTTACAATCCCCCTAACATCAATAGATAATGAGAGCTCCTAGTCCATAGCACAGCTCCAAACCATATGGGTTTACAATCCCCCTAACATCAATAGATAATGAGAGCTCCTAGTCCACAGCACAGCTCTAAACCATATGGGTTTACAATCCCCCTGACATCAATAGATAATGAGAGCTCCTAGTCCATAGCACAGCCCCAAACCATATGGGTTTACAATCCCCCTAACATCAATAGATAATGATAACTAACAGCCCACAGCACAGCTCTAAACCATATGGGTTTACAATCCCCCTAACATCAATAGATAATGAGAGCTCCTAGTCCATAGCACAGCCCCAAACCATATGGGTTTACAATCCCCCTAACATCAATAGATAATGAGAGCTCCTAGTCCACAGCACAGCTCTAAACCATATGGGTTTACAATCCCCCTAACATCAATAGATAATGAGAGCTCCTAGTCCACAGCACAGCTCCAAACCATATGGGTTTACAATCACCCTAACATCATTAGTACATAACCAATTGGAGGGTTTAAATCCCTCTGACGTCATTAGTACTAAACCAATTGGAGGGTTTAAATCCCCCTGACATCATTAGTACTATACCAATTGGAGGGTTTAAATCCCCTGACGTCATTAGTACTAAACCAATTGGAGGGTTTAAATCCCCCTGACATCATTAGTACTATACCAATTGGAGGGTTTAAATCCCCCTGACGTCATTAGTACTAAACCAATTGGAGGGTTTAAATCCCCCTGACATCATTAGTACTATACCAATTGGAGGGTTTAAATCCCCCTGACGTCATTAGTACTATACCAATTGGAGGGATTAAATCCCCCTGACGTCATTAGTACTATACTAGCTACTGTAATATTACAGTTACCACACATGTTTAATTATCAATTTGTCAGCAACAGAGCACAATTTAGCTAATAGTCTTTCTCTTCAAATGTTTTTGTTCCTATGTTTTACTTGTATTATACACTGAATAAAAATATAAACTCAACATGTAAGTATTGGTCCCATGTTTCATTAGATAAATAAAATATCCTAGAAATGTTTGTCACGCACAAATAGCAAATTTCTCTCAAATGTGTATGCATCCCTGTTAGTGAGCATTTCTCCTTTGACAAGATAATTCAACCACTTGACAGGTGTGGCATATCAAGAAGCTGATGAAATATTATGATCATTACACAGGTGCACCTTGTGCTGGGGTCAATTAAAGGCCACTCTAAAATGTCCCGTTTTCTTCACACAACACAATGCCACAGATGTCTCATGTTTGTTCAATTGGCAACTGACTGCAGAAATGTCCACCAGAGCTGTTGCCAGATCATTTTATGTTAATTTCTCTACCATAAGCCGCCACCAACGTTGATTTGGAGAATTTTTCAGTACGTCCAACCAGCCTCACAACCGCAGATCACGTGCATGGCACCGTGTGGGCGAGCGGTTTGCTGATGTCAATGTTATGAACATCGTGCCCCATGGTGGAGGTGGGGTTATGGTACGGGCAGGCATCAGCTACGGACAACGAACACAATTGCATTTTATCGATGGCAATTTGAACGCACGGGGATACCTTGATGATACTGATGCTCTCGATCGATGTGTATGACAGCGTGTTCCAGTTCTCGCCAATATCCAGCAACTTCGCACAGCCATTGAAGAGGAGTGGGACAACATTCCGACTGGTTTTCTGGTCCACGCCCCTACTATGTTTTTTAAGGTATCTGTGACCAACAGATGCATATCTGTATTCCCAGCCATGTGAAATCCATAGAATAGTGCCCAATGAATTTATTTCAATTGACTGATTTCCTTATATGAACTGTAACTCAGTAAAATCCTTGAAATTGTAGCTTGTTGCGTTTATATTTTCATTCAGTATAGATAGAACATGTTAATCTATAGAAGGTATTCATAAGAAACTTGCAGGAGTTTGAAAGGGGGAATAGCATTTTTTCGTATTTAAATTTTTTTTATTCTTTGGACATAGCATCCAGACGAAGTTGTCCAATCATTTTGAGCTTTGTTGCACATTGTCCCCAATACAGTAGATGAGTACCATTAAATCATTATATTGTCTATGAAGGTCAAACAGAAGAAGGAACTTCAAGTCTAATCAATGAAGAACCATGTTAACATCTCAAATTCTATATTATATCATTTCATCTCTGTAACTAATGACTGTATCACCAATAAACACCCCTACATTAACCCTTTCATCTCTGTAACTAATGACTGTATCACCAATAAACACCCCTACATTAACCCTTTCATCTCTGTAACTAATGACTGTATCACAATAAACACCCCTACATTAACCCTTTCATCTCTGTAACTAATGACTGTATCACCAATAAACACCCCTACATTAACCCTTTCATCTCTGTAACTAATGATTGTGTCACCAATAAACACCCCTACATTAACCCTTTCATCTCTGTAACTAATGACTGTGTCACCAATAAACACCCCTACATTAACCCTTTCATCTCTGTAACTGATAACTATCACCAATAAACACCCCTACATTAACCCTTTCATCTCTGTAACTAATGACTGTGTCACAAATAAACACCCCTACATTAACCCTTTCATCTCTGTAACTGATGACTATCACCAATAAACACCCCTACATTAACCCTTTCATCTCTGTAACTAATGACTGTATCACCAATAAACACCCCTACATTAACCCTTTCATCTCTGTAACTAATGACTATCACCAATAAACACCCCTACATTAACCCTTTCATCTCTGTAACTAATGACTGTATCACCAATCAACACCCCTACATTAACCCTTTCATCTCTGTAACTAATGACTGTATCACCAATAAACACCCATACATTAACCCTTTCATCTCTGCAACTAATGACTGTATCACCAATAAACAACCCTACATTAACCCTTTCATCTCTGTAACTAATGACTGTATCACCAATAAACACCCCTACATTAACCCTTTCATCTCTGTAACTAATGACTGTATCACCAATAAACACCCCTACATTAACTCTTTCATCTCTGTAACTAATGACTGTATCCCAATAAACACCCCTACATTAACCCTTTCATCTCTGCAACTAATGACTGTATCACCAATAAACACCCCTACATTAACCCTTTCATCTCTGTAACTAATGACTGTATCACAAATAAACACCCCTACATTAACCCTTTCATCTCTGTAACTAATGACTGTATCACCAATAAACACCCCTACATTAACTCTTTCATCTCTGTAACTAATGACTGTATCCCAATAAACACCCCTACATTAACCCTTTCATCTCTGCAACTAATGACTGTATCACCAATAAACACCCCTACATGAACCCTTTCATCTCTGTAACTAATGACTGTATCACCAATAAACACCCCTACATTAACCCTTTCATCTCTGTAACTAATGACTGTATCACCAATAAACACCCCTACATTAACCCTTTCATCTCTGTAACTAATGACTATCACCAATAAACACCCCTACATTAACCCTTCCATCTCTGTAACTAATGACTGTATCACCAATAAACACCCCTACATTAACCCTTCCATCTCTGTAACTAATGACTGTATCACCAATAAACACCCCTACATTAACCCTTTCATCTCTGTAACTAATGACTGTATCACCAATAAACACCCCTACATTAACCCTTTCATCTCTGTAACTAATGAATGTATCACCAATAAACACCCCTACATTAACCCTTTCATCTCTGTAACTAATGACTGTATCACCAATAAACACCCCTACATTAACCCTTTCATCTCTGTAACTAATTGTCATGTCTTGTTATGTCTGTTCCTGTCCTTTCTCTTCATTCTCTCTCTCTGCTGGTCTTTTTAGGTTACCTTCTCTGTCTCTCATTCCTCAGCTGTTCTACATCTGCCCTAACTAGCTCATTCTCTCTTTCCACACCTGTTCTCTCTTCCCCCTCTGATTAGGTCTCTATTTCTTTCTCTGTTCCTGCTACTTTCGGGGTCTGATTCTTGTTTGTGTTTTTTGATGCCAGAAGCAAGCTGTCGTCTCGTTTGCTTCCACCTTGTCCTGTCCTGTCGGAGTCTGCATGCATGGCAGGTGCAACCTGCATTATACTACGTTCTTTTGTTCCATTGACTACGTTGGAAGAGGATTTATGCCATTCCTGTTTTTTATTAAAGAACTCTGTTTTCTGTTAAAACCGCGTTTGGGTCTTCACTCAAGTTCATAACAGAAGAATCAGACCACGAATGGACCCAGCGGCTCCGGACCCTTTCACTCCGCCGCCGAGATCCAGGGAGCGATGCTAGGCAGACACGAGGAGGAATTGTCTGCTGCTCAACATGCCGTTGAGACCCTGGCCGTCCAAGTCTCCGACCTCACAAGACGGGTTCACCAACTCCACCTCGATCCACCGCCCACTTCCAGGGTTTCCGAGTCTCCGGAGCCCAGGATCAACAACCCGCCGTGTTACTCTGGGGAGCCCACTGAGTGCCGCTCATTCCTCACTCAGTGTGATGTGGTGTTCTCTCTCCAGCCCAACACTTACTCCAGGAGCGCAGCCCGCATCGCCTACGTCATTTCTCTCCTTACCGGACGGGCGCGTGAGTGGGGCACGGCAGTCTGGGAGGCGAGGGCTGAGTGTATTAACCAGTATCAGGACTTTAAGGAGGAGATGATACGGGTTTTTGACCGTTCTGTTTTTGGCGAGGAGGCTTCCAGGGCCCTGTCTTCCCTATGTCAGGGGAATAGATCCATAACGGATTATTCTATTGAGTTTCGCACTCTCGCTGCCTCTAGTGACTGGAACGAGCCGGCTTTGCTCGCTCGTTTTCTGGAGGGTCTCCACGTCGAGGTTAAGGATGAGATCCTCTCCCGGGAGGTTCCTTCCAGTCTGGACTCCTTAATAGCTCTCGCTATTCGCATAGAGCGACGGTTTGATCTTCGTCGCCGAGCTCGTGGAAAGGAGCTCACGTTCTCCGTTGCTCCCCTCTCCACATCACTGCCACCTGCCGCATCACTGCCACCCTCCCCCGCCGGCTCGGATGCTGAGCCTATGCAGCTGGGGGTATTCGCATCTCGGCCAAGGAGAGGGAACGGAGAATCTGTCGCCTCTGTCTCTACTGCGGCTCCGCTGGTCATTTTGTCACCTCATGTCCAGTAAAAGGCCAGAGCTCATCAGTAAGAGGAGGGCTACTGGTGAGCGCAACTACTCAGGCCTCTCCTTCTGGATCACGCACTACCTTTCCGGTCCATCTCCGCTGGCCCGGTTCATCTGCTTCCTGCAGTGCCTTGATAGACTCTGGGGCGGAGGGCTGTTTTATGGACGAGACCTGGGCTCGGGAACATGACATTCCTCTCAGACAGTTAGGGAGCCCAGGGCCTTGTTCGCTTTAGATGGTAGTTCTCTCCCCAAGATTCAGCGTGAGACGCTGCCTTTAACCCTCACTGTCTCTGGTAATCATAGCGAAACCATTTCTTTTTTAATTTTTCGTTCACCTTTTACACCTGTTGTTTTGGGTCATCCCTGGCTAGTGCGCCATAACCCTTCTATTAATTGGTCTAGTAATACTATCCTATCCTGGAATGTTTCTTGTCATGTAACCTGTTTAATGTCTGCTATCCCTCCTGTTTCCTCTGTCTCTTCTTCACAGGAGGAGCCTGGCGATTTGACAGGGGTGCCGGAGGAGTATCACGATCTGCGCACGGTGTTCAGTCGTTCCAAGGCCACTTCTCTCCCTCCACACCGGTCGTATGACTGTAGTATTGATCTCCTTCCGGGAACTACTCCCCCCGGGGTAGATTATACTCTCTGTCGGCTCCCGAACGTAAGGCTCTCGAGGATTATTTGTCGGTTTCGCTCGACGCCGGTACCATAGTCTCCTCCTCCTCCCCCGCCGGCGCGGGGTTCTTTTTGTTCAGAAGAAGGACGGGTCCCTACGCCCATGCGTGGATTATCGAGGGCTGAATGACATAACAGTTAAGAATCGTTATCCGCTTCCTCTTATGTCTTCAGCCTTCGAGATCCTGCAGGGAGCCAGGTTTTTCACCAAATTGGACCTTCGTAACGCCTACCATCTCGTGCGCATCAGGGAGGGGGACGAGTGGAAGACGGGCGTTTAACACTCCGTTAGGGCACTTTGAATACCGGGTTCTTCCTTTCGGCCTCGTTAACGCTCCAGCTGTCTTTCAGGCACTAGTTAACGACGTCCTGAGAGACATGCTGAACATTTTTGTTTTCGTTTACATGGATGATATCCTGATTTTTTCACCGTCTCTCTCGATTCATGTTCAGCACGTGCGACGCGTCCTCCAGCGCCTTTTGGAGAACTGTCTTTATGTGAAGGCTGAGAAGTGCACTTTTCATGCCGCCTCTGTCCCTTTTCTCGGTTCCGTTATTTCCGCTGAGGGCATTAAGATGGATCCCGCTAAGGTCCAGGCTGTCATTGATTGGCCCGTTCCTAAGTCACGCGTCGAGCTGCAGCGCTTTCTGGGCTTCGCTAATTTCTACCGTCGTTTCATCCGTAATTTCGGTCAGGTGGCAGCTCCTCTCACAGCCCTTACTTCTGTTAAGACGTGCTTTAAGTGGTCCGTTTCCGCCCAGGGAGCTTTTGATCTTCTTAAGAATCGTTTTACATCCGCACCTATTCTTGTTACACCTGACATCTCTAGACAGTTTGTTGTTGAGGTTGACGCGTCAGAGGTGGGCGTGGGAGCCATTCTTTCTCAGCGCTCTCTCTCTGACGGCAAGGTCCATCCTTGCGCGTTTTTCTCTCATCGCTTATCGCCGTCAGAACGTAACTATGATGTTGGTAATCGCGAACTGCTCGCCATCCGCTTAGCCCTAGGCGAATGGCGACAGTGGTTGGAGGGGGCGACCGTTCCTTTTGTCGTTTGGACTGACCATAGGAACCTTGAGTACATCCGTTCAGCCAAACGACTTAATGCGCGTCAGGCTCGTTGGGCTCTGTTTTTCGCTCGTTTCGAGTTTGTTATTTCTTATCGTCCGGGCTCAAAAAACACCAAACCTGATGCTTTATCTCGTCTCTTCAGTTCTTCTGAGGTCTCCACCGACCCCGATGGGATTCTCCCTGAGGGGCGTGTTGTCGGGTTGACTGTCTGGGGAATTGAGAGGCAGGTAAAGCAAGCACTCGCTCACACTCCGTCGCCGCGAGCTTGTCCTAGGAACCTTCTGTTCGTTCCCGTTCCTACTCGTCCGGCCGTTCTTCAGTGGGCCCACTCTGCCAAGTTAGCCGGCCACCCCGGCCTTCGGGGTACGCTCGCTTCCATTCGCCAGCGTTTCTGGTGGCCCACTCGGGAACGTGACGCGCGTCGATTTGTCGCCGCTTGTTCGGTCTGCGCGCAGACTAAATCTGGGAACTCTCCTCCTGCCGGCCGTCTCAGACCGCTTCCCATTCCCTCTCGACCGTGGTCTCACATCGCTTTAGATTTTATCACCGGACTGCCTTCATCAGCGGGGAAGACAGTTATTCTTACGGTTGTCGATAGATTCTCTAAGGCGGCTCATTTCATTCCTCTCGATAAGCTCCCTTCTGCTAAGGAGACGGCTCAGATCATTATCGAGAATGTTTTCCGAATTCATGGCCTTCCGTCTGACGTCGTTTCCGACAGAGGTCCGCAGTTCACGTCTCAATTTTGGAGGGAGTTTTGCCGTTTGATTGGGGCTTCCGTCAGTCTCTCGTCCGGCTTTCATCCCCAGTCTAACGGTCAAGCCGAACGGGCCAATCAGACTGTTGGTCGCATTTTACGCAGTCTTTCTTTTCGTAACCCTGCGTCTTGGTCAGAACAGCTCCCCTGGGCAGAGTGCGCCCACAACTCGCTTCCCTCGTCTGCTACCGGTCTATCCCCTTTTCAGTGTAGCCTCGGGTACCAGCCTCCGCTGTTCTCATCTCAGCTCGCCGAGTCCTGCGTCCCCTCCGCTCAGGCTTTTGTCCAGCGTTGCGAGCGCACCTGGAAGGGGTCAGGTCGGCACTTTGCCGTAATAGGGCGCAGACTGTGAGGGCAGCTAATAAGCGTAGGACCAAGAGTCCTAGATATTGTTGCGGTCAGAGAGTATGGCTCTCCACTCAGAACCTTCCCCTTAAGACAGCTTCTCGCAAGTTGGCCCCGCGGTTCATTGGTCCGTTCCGTATTTCCCAGGTCATTAATCCTGTCGCAGTCGACTTAACTTCTCCCGCGCTATCTTCGTCGCGTTCACCCGGTCTTCCATGTCTCCTGTGTTAAGCCCGTTCTTCGCGCCCCGCTCGTCCCTCCCCCCATCCTTGTCGAGGCGCACCCATCTACAGGGTTCGTAAGATTTTGGACATGCGCCCTCGGGCCGTGGTCATCAGTACCTAGTGGATTGGGAGGGGTACGGTCCTGAGGAGAGGAGTTGGGTTCCCTCTCGGGACGTGCTGGACCGTTCGCTGATCGATGATTTCCTCCGTTGCCGCCAGGTTTCCTCCTCGAGTGCGCCAGGAGGCGCTCGGTGAGTGGGGGGGGGTACTGTCATGTCTTGTTATGTCTGTTCCTGTCCTTTCTCTTCATTCTCTCTCTCTGCTGGTCTTTTTAGGTTACCTTCTCTGTCTCTCATTCCTCAGCTGTTCTACATCTGCCCTAACTAGCTCATTCTCTCTTTCCACACCTGTTCTCTCTTCCCCTCTGATTAGGTCTCTATTTCTTTCTCTGTTCCTGCTACTTTCGGGGTCTGATTCTTGTTTGTGTTTTTTGATGCCAGAAGCAAGCTGTCGTCTCGTTTGCTTCCACCTTGTCCTGTCCTGTCGGAGTCTGCATGCATGGCAGGTGCAACCTGCATTATACTACGTTCTTTTGTTCCATTGACTACGTTGGAAGAGGATTTATGCCATTCCTGTTTTTTATTAAAGAACTCTGTTTTCTGTTAAAACCCCGCGTTTGGGTCTTC
>NW_027012488.1:0-19257 GCF_036934945.1 Oncorhynchus masou masou
ACTAGCAGTGAGGGGGTTCTAGTGTAGTGTAGGGATACTGGATAGTGACACCAGTAGTGAGGGGGTTCTAGTGTAGTGTAGGGCTACTGGATAGTGACACCAGTAGTGAGGGGGTTCTAGTGTAGTGTGGGGCTACTGGATAGTGACACCAGTAGTGAGGGGTTCTAGTGTAGTGTAGGGCTACTGGATAGTGACACCAGTAGTGATGGGGTTCTAGTGTAGTGTAGTGTGGGCTACTGGATAGTGACACCGGTAGTGAGGGGGTTCTAGTGTAGTGTAGGCTACTGGATAGTGACACCGGTAGTGAGGGTTCTAGTGTAGTGTAGGCTACTGGATAGTGGCGCCAGTAGTGAGGGGGTTCTAGTGTGGGGCTACTGGATAGTGACACCAGTAGTGAGGGGGTTCTAGTGTAGGGCTACTGGATAGTGACACCAGTAGTGATGGGGTTCTAGTGTAGGGCTACTGGATAGTGACACCAGTAGTGAGGGTTCTAGTGTAGGGCTACTGGATAGTGACACCAGTAGTGATGGGGTTCTAGTGTAGTGTAGGCTACTGGATAGTGACACCAGTAGTGAGGGGTTCTAGTGTAGTGTAGGCTACTGGATAGTGACACCAGTAGTGATGGGGTTCTAGTGTAGGGCTACTGGATAGTGACACCGGTAGTGAGGGTTCTAGTGTAGTGTAGGGATACTGGATAGTGACACCAGTAGTGAGGGGGTTCTAGTGTAGTGTAGGCTACTGGATAGTGACACCAGTAGTGATGGGGTTCTAGTGTAGGGCTACTGGATAGTGACACCAGTAGTGATGGGTTTCTAGTGTAGGTCTACTGGATAGTGACACCAGTAGTGATGGGGTTCTAGTGTAGGGCTACTGGATAGTGACACCAGTAGTGATGGGGTTCTAGTGTAGGGCTACTGGATAGTGACACCAGTAGTGATGGGGTTCTAGTGTAGGTCTACTGGATAGTGGACCATCACCAGTTTGACTGAGTGCGAGTTGGACCTCAGTCAGCAAAGTTATACGAATAGATTAGCTATTTTTATAGATGTGGATTATTCATATTGTGACCAATTTTCTTAATATTCAGTTACTTTATAATTCAGTTGGGGGTTGTTCTGCTTGTGGAGTGTATGGGGTTGTTCTGCTTGTGGAGTGTATGGGGGTTGTTCTGCTTGTGGAGTGTATGGGGGTTGTTCTGCTTGTGGAGTGTATGGGGGTTGTTCTGCTTGTGGAGTGTATGGGGGTTGTTCTGCTTGTGGAGTGTATGGGGGTTGTTCTGCTTGTGGAGTGTATGGGGGTTGTTCTGCTTGTGGAGTGTATGGGGGTTGTTCTGCTTGTGGAGTGTATGGGGTTATTCTGCTTGTGGAGTGTATGGGGGTTGTTCTGCTTGTGGAGTGTATGGGGGTTGTTCTGCTTGTGGAGTGTATGGGGGTTGTTCTGCTTGTGGAGGTATGGGGGTTGTTCTGCTTGTGGAGTGTATGGGGGTTGTTCTGCTTGTGGAGTGTATGGGGGTTGTTCTGCTTGTGGAGTGTATGGGGGTTGTTCTGCTTGTGGAGTGTATGGGGGTTGTTCTGCTTGTGGAGTGTATGGGGGTTGTTCTGCTTGTGGAGTATGGGGTTGTTCTGCTTGTGGAGTGTATGGGGGTTGTTCTGCTTGTGGAGTGTATGGGGGTTGTTCTGCTTGTGGAGTGTATGGGGGTTGTTCTGCTTGTGGAGTGTATGGGGGTTGTTCTGCTTGTGGAGTGTATGGGGGTTGTTCTGCTTGTGGAGTGTATGGGGGTTGTTCTGCTTGTGGAGTGTATGGGGGTTGTTCTGCTTGTGGAGTGTATGGGGGTTGTTGTCTTGTTTTGATTTCCTAGCTGGTCTCCAGTGTAAAAGGGCTCTGTGGTACCCATAGTCATGCCTGGAAGCGTATACATCACACACACACACACACACACACACACACACACACACACACACACACACACACACACACATATAATTTATTGTGGGAAGGATAGCTCAGCGAGTTGTTGACATGTGCTACTGGTCACCACCAGAGGATCCATGGCTAGATATTCAGACCTCCTCAAATCACACACACTGCCCCCTGCCCCACCCATTCCCTTCATCTCTCACACACACACTGCCCCACCCAGGCCCTTCATCTCTCACGCTCACACTGCACCACCCAGGCCCTTCATCTCTCACGACACACTGCCCCACCAGGCCCTTCATCTCTCATGCACACACTGCCCCCTGCCCCACCCAGGCCCTTCATCTCTTACGCTCACACTGCCCCACCCTTTCCCTTCATCTCTCACGCTCACACTGCCCCACCCAGTCCCTTCATCTCTCACGCTCACACTGCCCCACCCTTTCCCTTCATCTCTCACGCTCACACTGCCCCACCCTTTCCCTTCATCTCTCACGCTCACACTGCCCCACCCAGTCCCTTCATCTCTCACGCTCACACTGCCCCCTGCACCACCCAGCCCCTTCATCTCTCACACACACACTGCCCCCACCCAGTCCCTTCATCTCTCACACACACACACACTGCCCCACCCATTCCCCTTTATCTCTCACACACACACACACACACATGCCCCACCCATTCCCTTCATCTCTCACACACACACTGCCCCACCCTGGCCCTTCATCTCTCACACACACACTGCCCCACCCTGGCCCTTCATCTCTCACACACACACTGCCCCACCCAGCCCCTTCATCTCTCACACACACACGGCCCCACCCAGCCCCTTCATCTCTCACGCACACACTGCCCCACCCAGCCCCTTCATCTCTCACACACACACTGCCCCACCCATCCCCTTCATCTCTCACACACACACTGCCCCACCCAGCCCCTTCATCTCTCACGCACACTGCCCCACCCAGCCCCTTCATCTCTCACGCACACACTGCCCCACCCAGCCCCTTCATCTCTCACGCACACACTGCCCCACCCAGCCCCTTCATCTCTCACACGCACACTGCCCCACCCTGGCCCTTCATCTCTCACACACACACTGCCCCACCCAGCCCCTTCATCTCTCACACACACACTGCCCCACCCATCCCCTTCATCTCTCACGCACAACCTTACAGAAGTTCCGAGTGTGTTGTTTGAAAGGGCAGGAGAGGCTCTTGGGGAAGACCCAACTAGAATCCAACTCAGACAACCAGCTCCTTTGTATTGTGTGCGTGCTTCCTGTCCATTTGAGATAATGTCCTAGTCATTTGTCAGGTGACTCAGCTATTTTCAAAAACTCCCGTTGGATAACAACATGAATAGCAAACGAACTGAAGTTGTGCAACTTGTCAAGGTGTTTGTTAACAAATAAACGTCCACTGTTTAAACTTTGTCATTCTGTTTGCTAGGAAACCAACTCAAGTGGAAATGGCAGTCATTTCTCCTGTTCAACCATTTAGGAGAACTACTGCTGACATACTGATAGTATTCAGTGTTTTAGTCAAATCTAACACTCCCACTTGTCTCACTAGCACTGACTTTACTGACAGGTGGTTTGAGTAAAGGTTTGAGGTAATTCACTTACCTAGCTGCCTTGAGATAAATACTCTAGTAGTCGCTCTGCATAAGACCGTCTGCTAAATGACTAAACCATCTACAGTGTCTATGACCCATATTCATTCCTGAAACATGAAGAAGTTATTTATTCTCAGTATGGTTGATATTGCCTTCCAGTCACTGATCTCAACCCACAGCAAGACCACAAATTATCACAGCAATTAATACCGTAGACAGCCCAACCCACAAGACCCACACTGAGCTAATCCTCGAAGGTAACCTCTGGTTTAGAACCACATTGAGCTAATCCTCGAAGGTAACCTCTGGTTTAGAACCACATTGAGCTAATCCTCGAAGTTAACCCCTGGTTGAGAACCACATTGAGCTAATCCTCGAAGTTAACCCCTGGTTGAGAACCACATTGAGCTAATCCTCGAAGGTAACCCCTGGTTTAGAACCACATTGAGCTAATCCTCAAAGGTAACCCCTGGTTGAGAACCACATTGAGCTAATCCTCAAAGGTAACCCCTGGTTGAGAACCACATTGAGCTAATCCTCGAAGGTAACCTCTGGTTTAGAACCACATTGAGCTCATCCTCGAAGGTAACCCCTGGTTTAGAACCACATTGAGCTAATCCTCGAAGGTAACCCCTGGTTTAGAACCACATTGAGCTAATCCTCGAAGGTAACCTCTGGTTTAGAACCACATTGAGCTAATCCTCGAAGGTAACCCCTGGTTTAGAACCACATTGAGCTAATCCTCGAAGGTAACCCCTGGTTTAGAACCACATTGAGCTCATCCTCGAAGGTAACCCCTGGTTGAGAACCACATTGAGCTCATCCTCGAAGGCAACCCCTGGTTGAGAACCACATTGAGCTCATCCTCGAAGGCAACCTCTGGTTGAGAACCACATTGAGCTCATCCTCGAAGGTAACCCCTGGTTGAGAACCACACTGAGCTAATCCTCGAAGGTAACCCCTGGTTGAGAACCACATTGAGCTCATCCTCGAAGGTAACCCCTGGTTTAGAACCACATTGAGCTCATCCTCGAAGGTAACCCCTGGTTGAGAACCACATTGAGCTCATCCTCGAAGGTAACCCCTGGTTTAGAACCACATTGAGCTAATCCTCGAAGGTAACCCCTGGTTGAGAACCACATGATTTAGCCTCTGTAGTCATCATATCCTACCTTTATGGTGTACAGCTCTGTTATTGGTCAATGCAAAAACCTGAGTCATCATTCTCCCTTCTAGCTCTACACACACACACACACACACGCTCCCTTCTCTCCTAGCTCAACACAGAGCTTTGTAGCTATTATGACTCACTGTTTAAAACCCAGGTAGGGAGCAGAATAGCAGTGCTTTATTGTGGCGTAGCGACACAACTCATGCCAAATCAACTCATGCTGTTCCCAAGGCAATCGGAGCTTTTAAGGTTTTGTTGTGTTGCCCATACCTGTTTCCTTGGCAATGTCGGTTGGTGCTGTGGCTATTCAGGGGCTGTTGTGAGGGCTAGAGAAAGGTAGGTTGTTGATGGCAGGGTGTTATGGAGATCTAGTGTACCAGAGAAAGACCTCCGGTGGTCGGGCTGCTGTGTGTGAGAAGGGCACAGTCTAGTGTGCTCAAACACCATATTCACAACACCTGTGGTCTGACCATAGAGACTTGAGGTCGACCGATTTTAGTTTTTTTTCAACGCCGATACAGATTGTTGGAGGACCAAAAATGCCGATACCGATTAAAATCGGCCAATTTTTGTTAATATATATTTTTAATAATGACAATTACAACAATACCGAATGAACAATGAACCCTATTATTTTAACTTAATACATGAATAAAATCTATTTAGTCTCAAATAAATAATGAAACGTTCAATTTGGTTGAAATAATGCAAAAACACAGTGTTGGAGAAGAAAGTTAAAGTGCAAATGTGTCATGTAAAAAAGCTAACGTCTAAGTTCCTTGCTCAGAACATATGAATGCTGGTGGTGGTTCAATATTCCCAGTTAAGTAGTTTTAGGTTGTAGTTATTATAGGAATTATGACGCGTTGACTCTTTCTCTCTACACCATTTGTTTTTCATAGACCTTTGACTATTGTATGTTCTTATAGGCACTTTAGTATTGCCAGCCTAATCTCGGGAGTTGATAGGCTGGAAGTCAAACGGTGCTGTGCAACAAGCATGGCTAAGAGCTGCTGGCAAACGCAGTAAAGTGCTGTTTGAATGAATGCTTACGAGCCTGCTGCTGCCTACCACCGCTCAGACTGCTCTATCAAATTTCAAATCATAGACTTAATAATAACATACTAAACACACAAATACGAGCCTTTGGTCATTAATATGGTAAAAATCCGGAAACTATCATTTCGAAAACAAAACGTTTTTTCAGCCAGTGAAACGGAACCGTTCTGTATTTTATCGAACGGGTGGCAACCCTAAGTCTAAATATTGCTGTTACATTGCACAACCTTCAATGTTATGTCATAATCATGTAAAATTCTGGCAAATTAATTACGGTCTTTGTTAGGAAAAAATGGTCTTCACACAGTCCGCAACGAGCCAGGCGGCCCAAAGCGCTGCATATACCTGGCTCTGCTTACACTGAACACAAGAGAAGAGACACAATTTCCCTAGTTAATATTGCCTGCAAACATGCATTTATTTTAACTATATATGCAGTTTTCTAAATGTATACTTTTGTGTATTGATTTTAAGAAAGGGATTGATGTTTATGGTTAGGTACAGTCGTGCAACGAATGTGCTTTTTTCCGCGAATGTGCTTTTGTTAAATCATCCCCCGTTTGGCAAAGTTGAAGTAGGCTGTGATTCGATGATAAATTAACAGGCATCGCAATGATTATATGCAACGCAGGACAAGCTAGTTAACCTAGTAATATCATTAACCATGTGTAGTTAACTAGTGATTATGGTAAGATTGATTGTTTTTTTATAAGTTAAGTTTAATGCTACTGTAGCTAGCAACTTACCTTGGCTCCTTGCAGACACAATGTCCTTTTGACACTGCACTCGCGTAACAGGTTGTCAGCCTGCCACACAGTCTCCTCATGGATTACAATGTAATCGGCCAAAATGCCGATTACCGATTGTTATGAAAACTTGAAATCGTCCCTAATTAATCGGTCAACTTCTAATAGAGACACAACTAATAGAACTCACATCACACTGAAAGTCACGTCTGCTGGTATCCATGATCCTCTACAATGTCATAACTCTGTACCTGTATTTAACTTGTTAGTTTGTGTTCCCACTGTGTCAGTTTTATTGCAGTCTGTAACGATATAATAACCAGTAATATTAACCAAATGTCTTTTTCTTCTTGCAGTTTATTAGAGAAGATATGAAGCAACAACAAACTAACAAACACAGTAACCTTCATAGGGAAGACCAACACATCACTGTGGAAGAGCTGTGGAAGGGCTGGAAAACCTCAGAAGGTAGGAGAGAGATGGAGGGAGGGATTGTTTAAAATAGGGAGGAAGGGAGAGAGGGTAAATCTAATCCAACTTTATTTGCCATATGCGCCGAATACAACAAGTGTGGACTTTACAGTGAAACTCATACTTACAAGCCCTTAACCAACAGTGCAGTTCAAGAAGAAGAAAATATTTACCAAGGTGTCTAAAATAAAAAGTAACACAATGAGAATAACAATAATGAGGCTATATACAGGGGACACCGGTACCGAGTCAGTGTGCAGAGGTACAGGGTGGTTGAGGTAATCTGTACATGTAGGTGGGGGTGAAGTGACTATGCATAGATAACAAACGAACAGCGAGTAGCAGCAGTGTACACGACGGGGAGGTGTGTGTCAATGTAAGTTATCCAGCGGCGATTTTTATGAATTGTTCAGCAGTCTAATGGCTTGGATGGAAGGGAGAGGGGGTAAATGGAAGGGAGGGGGTAATGGAAGGGAGAGGGGTAAATGGAAGGGAGGGGGTGGGTGGAAGGGAGAGGGGTAAATGGAAGGGAGGGGGTGGGTGGAAGGGAGAGGGGTAAATGGAAGGAGAGGGGTAAATGGAAGGAGGAGGGTGGGTGGAGGGGGGGTAAATGGAAGGGAGGGGTAAATGGAAGGGAGAGGGGGTAAATGGAAGGGAGGGGGTGGGTGGAAGGGAGAGGGTAAATGGAAGGGAGAGGGTAAATGGAAGGGAGGTGGGGTGGGAGGAAGGGAGGGTAAATGGAAGGGAGGGGGTAAATGGAAGGAGAGGGGGTGGAAGGAGAGGGGTAAATGGAAGGGAGAGGGGGTAAATGGAAGGGAGGGGATGGGATGAAGGGAGAGGGTAAATGGAAGGGAGAGGGGTAAATGGAAGGGAGAGGGGGTAAATGGAAGGGAGGTGAGGTGGGAGGAAGGAGAGGGGGTAAATGGAAGGAGAGGGGGTAAATGGGGGTAAATGGAAGGAGAGGGGTAAATGGAAGGGAGAGGGGTAAATGGAAGGGAGAGGGGTAAATGGAAGGGAGGGGGTGGGAGGAAGGGAGGGGGTGGGAGGAAGGGAGGGGGTTGGGAGGAAGGGAGAGGGGGTAAATGGAAGGGAGAGGGGGTAAATGGAAGGGAGGGTTGGGAGGAAGGGAGAGGGGGTGAATGGAAGGGAGGGGTTGGGAGGAAGGGGAGGGGGGTGGGAGGAAGGGAGAGGGTAAGTGGAAGGGAGGAAGGGAGAGGGTAAGGGGGGGTGGGTGAAGGGAGAGGGGGTAAATGGAAGGGAGAGGGTAAATGGAAGGGAGGTGAGGTGGGTGGAAGGGAGAGGGGGTAAATGGAAGGGAGAGGGGGTGGGTGGAAGGGAGAGGGGGTAAATGGAAGGGAGAGGGGGTAAATGGAAGGGAGGTGGGGTGGGAGGAAGGAGAGGGGGTAATGGAAGGGGGGGTAAATGGAAGGGAGAGGGGGTAAATGGAAGGGAGAGGGGGTAAATGGAAGGGAGAGGGGGTAAATGGAAGGGAGGATGGGATGAAGGGAGAGGGGTAAATGGAAGGAGAGGGTTAAATGGACGGAGGTGAGGTTAAATGGAACGGAGGTGAGGTGGGTGGAAGGAGAGGAGGTGGGTGGAAGGGAGAGGGGGTAAATGGGGGAAGGGAGAGGGGGTAAATGGAAGGGAGGGGGGGGATGGGATGAAGGGAGAGAGGGTAAATGGAAGGAGAGGGGGTAAATGGAAGGAGAGGGGGGTAAATGGAAGGAGGGGGTTGGGAGGAAGGAGGGGATAAATGGAAGGAGGGGGGTGGGAGGAAGGGAGAGGGGTAAATGGAAGGAGGGGTTGGGAGGAAGGGAGGGGATAAATGGAAGGGAGGGGGGTGGGAGGGGAAGGGGATAAATGGAAGGGAGGTAAATGGAAGGGAGGGGTTGGGAGGAAGGGAGAGGGGGTGAATGGAAGGGAGAGGGGTAAATGGAAGGGAGGGGAGGTGGGAGGAAGGGAGAGGGGGTAAATGGAAGGGAGAGGGGGGGTAAATGGAAGGGAGGGCGGTGGAAGGGAGAGGGTAAATGGAAGGAGAGGGTGGGAGGAAGGGAGAGGGGTAAGTGGAAGGAGGAAGGGAGAGGGGGTAGGTGGAAGGAGAGAGGGTAAGATGGAAGGAGGAAGGAGGGGGTAAATGGAAGGGAGGTGGGGTAAATGGAAGGAGGTGGGGTAAATGGAAGGGAGAGGGGGTAAATGGAAGGGAGAGGGGGTAAATGGAAGGGAGGGGGGGTGGGAGGAAGGGAGAGGGGGGTAAATGGAAGGGAGAGGGGGGTGGGAGGAAGGGAGAGGGTGGAATGGAAGGGAGGAAGGGAGAGGGGGTAGGTGGAAGAGGAGGGTAAGTGGAAGGAGGAAGGGAGAGGGGGTAAATGGAAGGGGGAGGTGGGGTAAATGGAAGGGAGAGGGGGTAAATGGAAGGAGGGGGTGGGAGGAAGGGAGAGGGGGTAAATGGAAGGAGAGGGGGTAAATGGAAGGGAGGGGTTGGGAGGAAGGGAGGGGATAAATGGAAGGGAGGTGGTTGGAGGAAGGGAGAGGGGATAAATGGAAGGGAGGGGGTGGGAGGAAGGGAGAGGGGGTAAATGGAAGGGAGGTGGGGTAAATGGAAGGGAGGTGGGGTAAATGGAAGGAGAGGGGGTAAATGGAAGGGAGAGGGGGTAAATGGAAGGGAGAGGGGTAAATGGAAGGGAGAGGGGGTAAATGGAAGGGAGGGGATAAATGGAAGGGAGGGGGTGGGAGGAAGGGAGAGGGGGTAAATGGAAGGGAGGGGTTGGGAGGAAGGGAGAGGGGATAAATGGGAGAGAGGGGGTGGGAGGAAGGGAGAGGGTAAGTGGAAGGGAGGAAGGAGAGGGGGTAAGTGGAAGGGAGAGAGGGTAAGTGGAAGGGAGGAAGGGAGAGGGGGTAAATGGAAGGAGGTGGGGTAAATGGAAGGGAGAGGGGGTAAATGGAAGGGAGAGGGGTAAATGGAAGGGAGAGGGGGTAAATGGAAGGGAGGGGATGGGATGAAGGAGAGGGGGTAAATGGAAGGGAGAGGGGGTAAATGGAAGGTAGAGGGGTTAAATGGAAAGGAGGTGAGGTGGGAGGAAGGTAGAGGGGGTAAATGGAAGGGAGAGGGGGTAAATGGAAGGGAGAGGGGGTAAATGGAAGGAGGGCGATGGGATGAAGGGAGAGGGTAAATGGAAGGGAGAGGGGGTAAATGGAAGGGAGAGGGGGTAAATGGAAGGGAGAGGGGTTAAAATGGAACGGAGGTGAGGTGGGAGGAAGGGAGAGGGGTAAATGGAAGGGGAGAGGGGGTGGGTGGAAGGAGGGGGTAAATGGAAGGAGAGGGTAAATGGAAGGGAGGGGGGTAAATGGACGGGAGAGGGGGTAAATGGAAGGAGGAGGGGGTGGGAGGAAGGAGAGGGGGTAAATGGAAGGAGAGGGGTGGGAGGAAGGGAGAGGGGTAAGTGGAAGGGAGGAAGGGAGGGGGTAAGTGGAAGGGAGAGGGGGTAAGTGGAAGGGAGAGAGGGTAAGTGGAAGGGGAGGAATGTAGAGGGGGTAAATGGAAGGGAGGGGGTGGGAGGAAGGGAGAGGGGTAAATGGAAGGGAGAGGGGGTAAATGGAAGGGAGAGGGGTGGGAGGAAGGGGAGAGGGTAAGTGGAAGGGAGGAAGGGAGGGGGTAAGTGGAAGGGAGGAATGGGAGAGGGGGTAAATGGAAGGAGGAATGGGAGAGGGGGTAAATGGAAGGGAGGAATGGGAGGGGGTAAATGGAAGGGAGGAATGGGAGAGGGGTAAATGGAAGGAGGAATGGGAGAGGGGTAAATGGAAGGGAGGAATGGGAGAGGGTAAATGGAACGGAGAGAGGGTAAATGGAACGGAGAGAGAGGGTAAATGGAACGGAGAGAGAGGGTAAATGGAACGGAGAGAGAGGGTAAATGGAACGGAGAGAGAGGGTAAATGGAAGAAGCAAATGTCAATTTCAGTCTCTGTCTGCAGTTCATAACTGGACGACGGAGGACACAGTCCAGTGGCTGAAGGAATCTGTGGAGCTGCCTCAGTACAAGGACAGGCTTCAGAGAGTTCGGATCAATGGAAACACTCTGCCTCGGTGACTACATTATCACACAACACAACACTGATGGGACACAGAATATCACAGATACCAACAACACCACTGAACTGAATACGTGTCTTCCATGATGTGTAAACAGTAGTGATTTTGTGTGACGGTGAAGATATCGCTTTGCGCTGCTTTATCAATATGTAGATATATGCTGAACGGTCTCAGGTTTCGTTTGAAAAGTTGAAATGCACATCATAAACAATGAGCTCAATTTGTTACTCAGACCAATGCTCCCTGCTGCTGGATATGTGAGGTTAATGCAGGTGGAATGGGAAAGAAATGATCAAACATGACACACACACATAAAACATATGCCCACTCACCTAGCAAAACATCTCCATGCCCATGTTGTCCGATAGTCGCGTTAGTGCAGTTTAGGGACATCCCAGTTTATGTCCTGACCCGAAGTCAGCAGGCGATTGGTTATATCAAGGAGTCACCTTTTATATGGACTTGATCTTGGTGTTATTGATCCCATCTAAACGTCTTAATGACACGAAGGGGAGAGTCAGAGCAGTTCCACTAGAATCTCTTCAGGAATGAGACTCTCTGAGACTCCATGCACTCATGTATGGAATGACTACATGGATAGAAGAGGAGGGTTGAAGGGGGGGGTTGAAGGGGTCAGGGGTGTTGTTTCCCCCCGTACCCGTGGGGTGCTGACTCATTAAATCAGGGGTGTCAAAGTCAAATGGACGGAGGGCCAAATAAAAAATTTAGCTACAAGCCGAGGGCCGGACTGTTCGAATGTTCATTGAAAATTTTTTAAATGACGCATATAGTCTAGTGAACCTAATTGAACCTACTGAAAACCTAACAAATATATTCCAATATGATCAGATAAATAAAGCAATATTTTCTTATGGCTCTGTCAGAAATGCCTTGAACTGGCGGTGATTCAAACCTTTGGCTCTGATAAAGTTAACTGTGCGCGTGATGATGCTCATTACATGCTCCATTTTCAAGGCTTTACCGCACAACGCTTCCTGGTGTATGATACAATGATAAGCTGTCAGCTCACCTGTCGCGTTTTCCTCTTGCATCTTTTTCCGTATCTTCGCCACCAGTCCGCTCCTGTGTCCACACATCGCAGGTGCTCCGTCGGTTGTCAAACCACGAGTTTTTCCCTAAGGCAGCTCCATCTCATTTACACATCTTGACACCTCTTCATACAAATCATGCCCCGTAGTTGTGCCATGCATAGGACGTAAAGCCAAAACTCCTCTGTCACGCTTAGGCTGGAGTCCACTCCGCGGATGAAAATTGACAACTGGGCAATGTCAGAAATGTCGGTGCTCTCATCCACAGCCAAGGAATATGCAATGAAATCTTTTCCCTTTTTCACAAGCTGCTCTTTTAGATTGATGGACAACTGGTCTACTCTCTCGGCAATGGTGTTTCTGCTCAGACTCACATTTAAAAAGAGTTGCCTTTTTCTGGGCAAACTTCGTCACAAACTTTAATCATGCAGTTTTTGATGAAATCCCCCTCCGTAAATGGCCGGGCTGATTTAGCGATCTCTTCTGCCAAAATAAAACTGGCCTTGACAGCAGCCTGGCCTTGTGATTTGGCTTTTTTGAACAGAGCCTGTCGAGATTTGAGGCCTCGTTTTAATTCCTCTGCCTTTTGTAGCCTTTGTTCCATGTCCATATTCTTGTTTTTGTCCGCGTGTTTCGTTTCATAATGTCGTCTCAGATTATACTCTTTCAGTACCGCCACACTTTCTCCACACAGAAGACACACAGGTTTTCCAGCTACCTCCGTGAACATATACTCCGACTCCCACCTTGTTTGAAACCCCGGTTCTCAGTGTCCACCTTCCGTTTTGCCATTTTTGATGGGTATCTGAAAGTTAATTTTACTGTGATGCTGACGACTGCTGTGCCAATAAATATTGAAATGAAGCAGCCTACTGCTCGGTGCGTCACCGTTGCATTGTGGGAAATGTAGTATTGGTGCGTGTAAAAGATCTGCGGGCTGCCGGCTTGCTGCGGTCTGCGGGCCGGTTCTAATAATAAATCAAGATCATCCCAGGGGCCGTAAAAAACCTTCTCGCGGGCCGGATGTGGCCCGCGGGCCTTGTGATTAAATGATGTCACAGCAGTGGATTGGGTGTCGCTGGCTGCCATGTTGTCTGATCTGGTTTAAGATGGTGGTGGCACGAGTACACCGACATGTTCAGACACACTGACACACGCACACACACTGACACGCACGCACACACACACACTGATACACTGACACACACGCACACTGACACGCCCACACGCACACTGACACGCACACTGACACGCCCACACGCACACTGACACACACACTGACACTCACACTGACACACTCACACTGACACACACACACTGACACACACACACTGACACACACACACTGACACGCGCACACCTGCACGCACACTGACATGCACACACACACACTGACACTCACACTGACACACACACACGCACACTGATACACACTGTTCAAGACAGACCTTGTCTTACATACTGTAGTTGGTTGATCAGCGTTCTATTCTCGTTCTCAGTGATATCGTTCTCAACATGTTTAGTTTTCTCTCTCTGTTTCAGACTGGCGGCGAACGAACCGTGGTTTATGTCGGGTCAGCTGAAGATATTAGACCAGAGGCACAAACAGAAGCTCAATCTCAAAGCACTAGATGCTGTGCTCTTCGGCCCTCCCTCACGTAAGTACACTATACATACGTGTGGGTTTGGTGCCACTACGGGGGTGTCTGGGTAAAAACATAACCATGTTTACTCAACATATGTCTTCTTCCATCAAGGAAATGATCAACAATATGACTCTGATCTGCAGACCCCCCCCCCCCATCTCTACATTCACCAGAACCTTGTTACCAAACCATCAATCCAAAGATACAATTGCATACTATAGTACAGCTTTCCTGTAAGGTCAATACGTCCGTAATGCTTTTTAATGTCTGGGTGGTCACGGGAATCGAACCCGCTATCGTGGCATTGCAAGGGTCATGCTCTACCAACTGAGCCGTGCTTGGACCGCCAATAAACACCGTTCCATTCCATCCCTCTCTCCCCCAGGTCCGCAACACAACTGGTTGAAGGACTTTGTGTTGATGGTATCTATAGTGATCGGGGTGGGGGGCTGCTGGTTCGCTTATATCCAGAACAAGTCTTCCCGGGTCCACATGGGTCAGATGATGAAGGACTTGGAGAGCCTGCAGAGTGCTGAGCAGAGCCTCATGGACCTACAGGGACGGTACGTAACCTAGTAGTTTTTATTAAGGTTTTATAAAGGGTTCGTATACTGTATATAGATGTTACAGGTATTGTTCTGACCTCACTAGAACACCTAGCCACCTTGTTAAAAGATTTCGATCTCTTTGTGTAACATCTTAGGCATTGGACTGGGCCCAGGGTTCGGGTGTATTAAGTGAAGTTGGTTGTTTTTGGATGGTGAAGATGACTTTGTCAGGTTTTCATGGCTCTCCCCAGGTTGGAGAAGGCCCAGGAGGAGAACCGCACAGTGGCGGTGGAGAAGCAGAACCTGGAGCAGAAGATGAGAGACGAGATCAGTGGGGCCAAGAAGGAGTCGTACCGTCTCCGCGAACTCCGCCAGGGGGCCGAGTGTGAGCTCAGCCGCCTCAAATACGCAGAGGAGGAGCTGGTGCAGGTAGGAACCATTGAGAGTGTGTCGCATGTCCTTAAGGTTGCAAAACTACCGGTTATTTACCAAAGTAACCAGAATGTTTACTAATTTTGGTAACAAACAGGTCTTTTATGGAAACCGGTAATTTAATTTTGTAGTTTTTATTAGGATCCTCATTAGCTAACGCCATAATTAACACGACATGACAAACAACCACATTCAAGACTTCAAACATTCAAAAGTAGACAATACAGATAATTAAAATACCTGACAGGAAACACATTTAAACTTCTTATGGATCAAATCCCGTTAGCGGGATCGATTTGGCAACATCCGGTGAAAATGCAGAGCGAGAAATTTAACCAAAATTATTAGAAATATTTAACTTTCATACTTTCACAAGTGCAATACTCCAAATGAAAACTTCTTGTTAATCCAGCCACCGTGTCAGATTTCAAAAAGGCTTTACGGCGAAAGCAAACCATGCGATTATCTGAGGACAGCACCCGATCAAACAAACACACGACAATCATATTTCAACCCGCCAGGCGCGACACAAAACTCAGAAATAACGATATAATTCATGCCTTACATTTGAAGAGCTTCTTCTGCTGGCACTCCAATATGTCCCACAAATGGTCCTTTTGTTCGATTAAGTCCATTTCCATTTATTTGGCGCGTTTCATTCAGAAAAACAACGGTTCCAACTCGCCCAGCATGACTACAAAATATCTAATAAGTTACCTGTAAACTTTGTCCAAACATTTCAAACAACTTTCCTAATCCAACTTTAAGTATTTTAAAACGTAAATAATCTATAAAATTTAAGACGGGATAAACTACGTTCAATAGCGGATAAAATGAGCGAGCTTCAGGTCACGAAACAAAAGACTACACTAGGCTATACACCCAGAAAGGAAAGGGCTACTTCTTCATTTCTCAAAAGAAAAACATCAACCAATTCCTAAAGACTGTTGACATCTAGTGGAAGCTATAGGAACTGCAAGCATATTTCTATTAAAACGGGCTTGCCATAGGAAACCAATGGAAAACAGATTGACCTAAAACAAAAAAATCCCTGGATGGATTGTGCTCTGGGTTTCGCCTGCCAAATCAATTATGTTATACTCACAGACAATATTCAAACAGTTATAGAAACTTCAGTATTTTCTATCCAAATCTACTGATAATATGCATATCCTAGCTTCTGGGCCTGAGTAGCAGGCAGTTTACTTTGGGCACACTTTTCATCCGGATGTGAATTATTATTATTTTTTACATTTTACCTTTATTTTACTAGGCAAGTCAGTTAATTAAGAACAAATTCGTATTTTCAATGACGGCCTAGGAACAGTGGGTTAACTGCATGTTCAGGGGCAGAACGACAGATTTGTACCTTGTCAGCTCGGGGATTCAAACTTGCAACCTTTCGGTTACTAGTCCAACGCTCTAACCACTAGGCTACCATACCGCCCCTTATCCCAGAGAGGTTTTAACTTTCAGTTGATACTTTCTATTTCCTGTCCAGTCATATGGTCTATCACATTAGATGTTCTTTCTATTTCCTGTCCAGTCATATGGTCTATCACATTAGATGTTCTTTTATTTTTTTCTTGAAGGTGGATTTACTGTTTGCCTGAGAAATATGGATTGGTAAAAGTTCCATTCAGCTATGGCTCTATATACAACTGTAGATTTTTTGGCATTGTCCTTGGCTTGAGTTGTTTGTAGCTGCCCTGAATTTGCCTGTCGGGTTTTGTGGTTATGCGTGTTGCTAGTATGTACACATTGGACTGAAAAAGACTGTATAAAAATGTGTATATCTATAACATTCCTAAAGAATCAGAAGACTAGATTTAGTCATTTGTTTTTTGTTTTTTTTGTTTTTAATGTGAAGCCATGAGAGATTCTGATGCATTTGGATAATATTAATTCAATGAAGAGGTAATCTGGCAGCCCTGTTTAGAGCAATGAAGGGGTAATCTGGCTGCCCTGTTTAGAGCAATGAAGAGGTAATCTGGCTAACCGGAGAGTTCTCTAAATGTGATAGGACCAGGGATTGACCATATAACTGGACAGTACTCTAAGTGTGATAGGACCAGGGATTGACCATATAACTGGACAGTACTATAAGTGTGATAGGACCAGGGATTGACCATATAACCAGTCAGTACTCTAAGTGTGATAGGGCCAGGGATTGACCATATAACTGGACAGTACTCTAAGTGTGATAGGATCAGGGATTGACCATATAACCAGTCAGTACTCTAAGTGTGATAGGACCAGGGATTGACCATATAACTGGACAGTACTCTAAATGTGATAGGACCAGGGATTGACCATATAACTGGACAGTACTCTAAGTGTGATAGGACCAGGGATTGACCATATAACTGGACAGTACTCTAAATGTGATAGGACCAGGGATTGACCATATAACTGGACAGTACTCTAAGTGTGATAGGACCAGGGATTGACCATCTGATTACAACTGATGTACAGTTCCCTACATCTTAACAATGTGATCTAGGTTCCTTACCCATCTTAGTAACAATATGATCTATGTGTTCCTTACCCATCTTAATAACAATATGATCTATGTGTTCCCTTACCCATCTTAATAACAATATGATCTATGTGTTCCTACCCATCTTAATAACAAATGATCTATGTTCTACCCATCTAATAACAATATGATCTATGTGTTCCCTTACCCATCTTAATAACAATATGATCTATGTGTTCCCTTACCCATCTTAATAACAATATGATCTATGTTCCTTACCCATCTTATAACAATATGATCTATGTGTTCCCTTACCCATCTTAATAACAATATGATCTATGTGTCATCTTATAACAATATGATCTATGTGTTCCTGACCCATCTATAACAATATGATCATGTGTTCTGACCCATCTTAATTACAATATGATCTATGTGTCCTGACCCATCTTATTACAATATGATCTATGTGTTCCTGACCCATCTGATTACAGTGTGATCTATATGTTACCTGACCCATCTTAATAACAATATGATCTATGTGTTCCACTTAATAACAATATGATCTATGTGTTCCCTGACCCATCTTAATAACAATATGATCTATGTGTTCCCTTACCCATCTTAATAACAATATGATCTATGTGTTCCCTGACCCATCTTAATAACAATATGATCTATGTGTTCCCTTACCCATCTTAATAACAATATGATCTATGTGTTCCCTGACCCATCTTAATAACAATATGATCTATGTGTTCCCTGACCCATCTTAATAACAATATGATCTATGTGTTCCCTGACCCATCTTAATTACAATATGATCTATGTGTTCCCTTACCCATCTTAATAACAATATGATCTATGTGTTCCCTGACCCATCTTAATAACAATATGATCTATGTGTTCCCTGACCCATCCTAATAACAATATGATCTATGTGTTCTGACCGTGATAAAGCTGCGTCCAACATGACCCTCAATAGTTTTGTTTTTTTTTCATCTTAATCTCATCCACAAACGAGTCCTGATTGAACCCTCTGTCGGGCCAGCCTTTTGGTATTTTAGTTTTCCTAATGAATGCAACCAAGTTATGATCACTGCAACCCAGTGTCACTGATACAGCTTTAGAACAATGTTCAGCCATGGTGGTAAACGTGATAAATACGAGTAGATGATGTGATACCGGACCGATCAGTGAACGTTCTGGTTAGTAATGTCATAACTTGAGTCAGGTTACATACATTGGAAACAGAAATGACTTTCTATTTGGACAGTTTGTATTAAAAAAAAATCACTATTCATATCTCACAAAAAATATATATATTTCCCTATTTTCATCAGATAACTTATCCAACATTTCGCAAATGACATCAAGATATTTCACATCAGCACTAGGTGACCTGTAGCAGCAACCAACTAAAATAGGTTTCAAATGTGGTAAATGCACCTGTACCCATAGTGCCTCGAATCCATTCAACATTAAGACGTTGTTTAGCTGGAGTATGACTCTGGATGTAAACTGCAACTCCACCCCCATATCTATTTCTGTCCCTCCTGAACATATTGTCTCCATGTATAGAGATCTCAGCATCCTCAATAGAACAGTTCAAGTGAGTCTCTCATATTGCCAATACATGCATTTTGTTTGACTGCACGAGACAGCATATTTCATGCATTTTGTTTGACTGCACGAGACAGCATATTTCATGCATTTTGTTTGACTGCACGAGACAGCATATTTCATGCATTTTGTTTGACTGCACGAGACAGCATATTTCATGCATTTTGTTTGACTGCACGAGACAGCATATTTCATGCATTTTGTTTGACTGCACGAGACAGCATATTTCATGCATTTTGTTTGACTGCACGAGACAGCATATTTCATGCATTTTGTTTGACTGCACGAGACAGCATATTTCATGCATTTTGTTTGACTGCACGAGACAGCATATTTCATGCATTTTGTTTGACTGCACGAGACAGCATATTTCATGCATTTTGTTTGACTGCACGAGACGGCATATTTCATG
>NW_027012489.1:0-19255 GCF_036934945.1 Oncorhynchus masou masou
GTTGACGAAGTCATCTGCAGAGAGGGAGGAGGGGGGAGGGGGAGGAGGATTCAGGAGGGAGGAGAAGGTGGCAAAGAGCTTCCTAGGGTTAGAGGCAGATGCTTGGAATTTAGAGTGGTAGAAAGCGGCTTTAGCAGCAGAGACAGAGGAGGAAAATGTAGAGAGGAGGGAGTGAAAGGATGCCAGGTCCGCAGGGAGGCGAGTTTTCCTCCATTTCCGCTCGGCTGCCCGGAGCCCTGTTCTGTGAGCTCGCAATGAGTCGTCGAGCCACGGAGCGGGAGGGGAGGACCGAGCCGGCCTGGAGGATAGGGGACATAGAGAGTCAAAGGATGCAGAAAGGGAAAGAGAGGAGGGTTGAGGAGGCAGAATCAGGAGATAGGTTGGAGAAGGTTTGAGCAGAGGGAAGAGATGATAGGATGGAAGAGGAGAGAGTAGCGGGGGAGAGAGAGCGAAGGTTGGGACGGCGCGATACCATCCGAGTAGGGGCAGTGTGGGAAGTGTTGGATGAGAGCGAGAGGGAAAAGGATACAAGGTAGTGGTCGGAGACTTGGAGGGGAGTTGCAATGAGGTTAGTGGAAGAACAGCATCTAGTAAAGATGAGGTCGAGCGTATTGCCTGCCTTATGAGTAGGGGGAAGGTGAGAGGGTGAGGTCAAAAGAGGAGAGGAGTGGAAAGAAGGAGGCAGAGAGGAATGAGTCAAAGGTAGACGTGGGGAGGTTAAAGTCGCCCAGGACTGTGAGAGGTGAGCCGTCCTCAGGAATGGAGCTTATCAAGGCATCAAGCTCATTGATGAACTCTCCGAGGGAACCTGGAGGGTGATAAATGATAAGGATGTTAAGCTTGAAAGGGCTGGTAACTGTGACAGCATGGAATTCAAAGGAGGCGATAGACAGATGGGTAAGGGGAGAAGAGAGAATGACCACTTGGGAGAGATGAGGATCCCGGTGCCACCACCCCGCTGACCAGAAGCTCTCGGGGTGTGCGAGAACACGTGGGCGGACGAAGAGAGAGCAGTAGGAGTAGCAGTGTTATCTGTGGTGATCCATGTTTCCGTCAGTGCCAAGAAGTCGAGGGACTGGAGGGAGGCATAGGCTGAGATGAACTCTGCCTTGTTGGCCGCAGATCGGCAGTTCCAGAGGCTACCGGAGACCAGGAACTCCACGTGGGTCGTGCGCGCTGGGACCACCAGATCAGGGTGGCCGCGGCCACGCGGTGTGGAGCGTTTGTATGGTCTGTGCAGAGAGGAGAGAACAGGGATAGATAGACAAATAGTTGACAGGCTACAGAAGAGGCTACGCTAATGCAAAGGAGATTGGAATGACAAGTGGACTACACGTCTCGAATGTTCAGAAAGTTAAGCTTACGTAGCAAGAATCTTATTGACTAAAATGATTGAAATGATACAGTACTGCTGGAGTAGGCTAGCTGGCAGTGGCTGCGTTGTTGACTTTGTAGGCTAGCTGGCAGTGGCTGCGTTGTTGACACTACACTAATCAAGTCGTTCCGGTCGAGTGTAATAGTTTCTACAGTGCTGCTATTCGGGGGCTAGCTGGCTAGCTAGCAGTGTTGATTACGTTACGTTACGTTAAAAGAACGACAATAGCTGGCTAGCTAACCTAGAAAATCGCTCTAGACTACACAATTGTCTTAGATACAAAGACGGCTATGTAGCTAGCTAGCTACGATCAAACAAATCAAACCGTTGTACTGTAATGAAGTGAAATGAAAATGTGATACTACCTGTGGAGCGAGCGGAATGTTGACCGGGTTGTTGAAGTTCTATTCGGTAGACGTTGGCTAGCTGTTGGCTAGCTAGCTAGCAGTATCTCCTACGTAGATAGTAGATATGGTTACAAGGAAATGATAGGGGAGGTTCCCTAGTGGGCTAAGCTGTTATGACGTCTTGGTGGACAAAGGGAAGTGGGTGAGGACTGAGACAGAGTGGGAAAGACCAAAGGGATCACAACACACAGTTGATAATTATATTAATTGAAATGCTAATCCTTTGCACATGAACGCTCATTAATTCGGGAATAGCTGCAATCAATATATTTTACGCTCAGTGTGTCGTCGTGATTTCTGTTGGATTCAGTCCGTCTTTCTGTTGGTAAGTGTCTTCCTGCTTCCCTGGAGTCTTTTGTGGTTAGAATGGATACTTCAGAGTATCATTCAGAAATGTTCTTATAGAATAGATGTTTCGACGGTTATCGGTCTTCACATCTCAGGTTCACATAATTTCTAGCAGTAGACTAGTAATTAGCATCGGAGATTTGCTCTTATTCTGTAGGGATTGATAGTCTCAGAGTTGATCCATTTCCAATGCTCCACGTGGTATGGTTAGGAATTGAACAACCATGACAACCTTAGCTTAAACCTAGGTTTGTGTGGTCTTCACTCGACCTTCGCCCCAGCTGACCGAGGTATGCGTGGTCTGAAGAGGATTTCTTCAGGTGGGGGTTTTAGTCGTAACAGTAGAAAAGGGCTGTCCCATGAGCCAGATCATGTGCTCACGGGGAGGGCCAATGACTTAGTTAAACTTTAAAGGGAATACAATTATCTCACATTGAAGGTTTAACATCACATTACATCATTTCACAAATAGTTTCATCTTTACTCATTCATTTGATACAGTAATTAGATGCAAACCTCATAACGGAGGCTCCTGTATAAACAGAGTTATGGTAATGTGGCTGTATTATCTTTATATCACATTCATGAAACAAAACGGACCGGGTCGTGGCTGGCTTCTCCACCGACCGTTTACACATTCTCCAAAACATGGACATTGTTCAGTTCTCAAGTTCTGTGATGTAGAAGAAGTTACTTTGTTCTACTGTGAAACTCTCTCTATACTGCCTGGCCATGAGGAGAGAGAGAGAGAATACTGACAGTGATAGTACTGACAGTATGGTCTGTTCTGTTTTTCTCTCTCTCACTCTCTCTCATGAGGAGAGTCTCTTGCAGGAATTTACGACCTGAGATATCAGAACGCGTTAATTATTTTAATGATTACTTCATTGGCAAAGTGGGCAAAGTTAGGCAGGAAATGCCAACAACAAACAGTGAGCTGTCGTATTCATGCATAAAAACTAATAATGAAAGAAAAGCAGTTTGAATTTTGTAAAGTTGGTGTGTAAAATGTGGGAAATTATTATTGTCGATCAACAATGACAAACTTCCTGGCATCGACTGCCAGAACAGAGCTTCTGAGGATGGTGGCCGACTCTATAACCACTCCTATCTGTCATGTCTGTCATTAGTCATATGTTTTAATCACAGAGGATAGTCTTTGTCCTCAGAAAGAAGCCAAAGTCGTTCCGCTACCCAAGATACTGGTTCCAACATCTCTCAGCTTGATGCTCTGAACAAACTGTTGGAAATACCATGCTATTTCTCTGCAAACAAATGAACAACAGCATGCTTATAGAGAGGGGCACTCAACATGTACTGCACTGACACACATGACTGATGATTGGTTGAAATAAATTGATAATAAGAAGATTGTGGGAGCTGTACTGTTAGATTTCGGTGCAACCTTTGATATTATTGACCATTACCTGTTGTTGAAAAAACTTACAGTACCAGTCAAAGGTTTGGACACACCTGCTCATTCAAGGGGTTTTCTTCATGTTTTACTCTTTTCTACATTGTAGAATAATAGTGAAGACATCACAACTATGAAATAACACATATGGAATCATGTAGTAACCCAAAAAATGTTAAACAAATAAAAATATATTTTATATTCGTGATTCTTCATAGTAGCCACGATTTGCCTTGATGACAGTTTTTCACACTCCCTCAAAATGAATCTCAGCCCCTCTCTTTTCCTATCATAATGGGATATCAGCCCCTCTCTTTCCCTCTCATAATGGGATATCAGCCCCTCTCTTTCTCCCTCATAATGGGATATCAGCCCCTCTCTTTCCCTCTCATAATGGGATATCAGCCCCTCTCTTTCTCCCTCATAATGGGATATAAGCCCTCTCTTTCCCTCTCATAATGGGATATCAGCCCTCTCTTTCCACCTCATAATGGGATATCAGCCTCTCTTTCCCTCTCATAATGGGATATAAGCCCCTCTCTTTTCCTCTCATAATGGATATCAGCCCCTCTCTTTCTCCCTCATAATGGGATATAAGCCCTCTCTTTCCCTCTCATAATGGGATATCAGCCCCTCTCTTCTCCCTCAATGGGATATAAGCCCCTCTCTTTCCTCTCATAATGGGATATAAGCCCCTCTCTTTCCCTCTCATAATGGGATATAACCCCTCTCTTTTCCTCTCATAATGGGATATCAGCCCTCTCTTTCCACCTCATAATGGGATATCAGCCCCCTCTCTTTCCCTCTCATACTGCATCTCAGCCCCTTCTTTCCCTCTCATAATGGGATATCAGCCCTCTTTCCACCTCATAATGGGATATGCCCCCTCTCTTTCCCTCTCATAATGGGATATAAGCCCCCTCTTTCCCTCTCATACTGCATCTCAGCCCCTCTCTTTCCCTCTCATAATGGGATATCAGCCCCTCTCTTTCTCCTCATAATGGGATATCAGCTCCTCTTCTTTCCCTCCCATTCTGAATCTCAGCCCTCTCTTTCTCTCATAATGGGATATAAGACCCCTCTTTCCTCTCATAATGGGATATAAGCCCTCTCTTTCCCTCTCATAATGGGATATAAGCCCCCTCTCTTTCCCTCTCATAATGGGATATAAGTTTCCCTCTCTTTCCTCTCATAATGGGATATAAGCCCCTTTCTTTCCCTCTCATAATGGGATATAAGCCTCTCTTTCCCTCTCATAATGGTATATAAGCCCCTCTCTTTCCCTCTCATAATGGGATATCAGCCCCTCTCTTTCCCTCTCATAATGGGATATAAGCCCCTCTCTTTCCTCTCATAATGGGATATAAGCCCCTCTCTTTCCCTCTCATAATGGGATATAAGCCCCCTCTCTTTCCTCTCATAATGGGATATAAGCCCCTCTCTTTCCCTCTCATAATGGGATATAAGCCCCCTCTCTTTCCCTCTCATAATGGGATATAAGCCCCTCTCTTTCCCTCTCATAATGGGATATAAGCCCCTCTCTTTCCCTCTCATAATGGGATATAAGCCCTCTCTTTCCCTCTCATAATGGGATATCAGCCCCTCTCTTTCCCTCTCATAATGGGATATAAGCCCCTCTCTTTCCCTCTCATACTGCATCTCAGCCCCTCTCTTTCCCTCTCATAATGGGATATAAGCCCCTCTCTTTCCCTCTCATAATGGGATATAAGCCCCTCTCTTTCCCTCTCATAATGGGATATAAGCCCCTCTCTTTCCCTCTCATAATGGGATATAAGCCCCTCTCTTTCCCTCTCATAATGGGATATAAGCCCCTCTCTTTCCCTCTCATAATGGGATATAAGCCCCTCTCTTTCCCTCTCATAATGGGATATAAGCCCCTCTCTTTCCCTCTCATAATGGGATATAAGCCCCTCTCTTTCCCTCTCATAATGGGATATAACCCCTCTCTTTCCCTCTCATAATGGGATATAAGCCCCTCTCTTTCCCTCTCATAATGGGATATCAGCCCTCTCTTTCCCTCCCATTCTGAATCTCAGCCCCTCTCTTTCCCTCTCATAATGGGATATAAGCCCCCTCTCTTTCCCTCTCATAATGGGATATAAGCCCCTCTCTTTCCCTCTCATAATGGGATATAAGCCCCTCTCTTTCCCTCTCATAATGGGATATAAAGACCCTCTCTTTCTCCCTCATAATGGGATATAAGCCCCTCTCTTTCCCTCTCATAATGGGATATAAGCCCCTCTCTTTCTCCTTCATAATGGGATATAAGCCCCTCTCTTTCTCCTTCATAATGGGATATTAGCCCCTCTCTTTCCCTCTCATAATGGGTCTGAGCCTCTATTTCCCTCTCATAATGGGATATAAAGCCCCTCTCTTTCCCTCTCATAATGGGATATAAGCCCCTCTCTTTCCCTCTCATAATGGGATATAAGACCCTCTCTTTCTCCCTCATAATGGGATATAAGCCCCTCTCTTTCCCTCTCATAATGGGATATAAGCCCCTCTCTTTCTCCTTCATAATGGGATATAAGCCCCTCTCTTTCTCCTTCATAATGGGATATTAGCCCCTCTCTTTCCCTCTCATAATGGGTCTGAGCCTCTATTTCCCTCTCATAATGGGATATAAGACCCTCTCTTTCCCTCTCATAATGGGATATAAAGCCCCTCTCTTTCCTCTCATAATGGGATATAAGCCCCTCTCTTTCTCCCTCATAGTGGGATATAAGCCCCTCTCTTTCCCTCTCATAATGGGATATAAGCCCCTCTCTTTCCCTCTCATAATGGGATATAAGCCCCTCTTTCCTCTCATAATGGGATATAAGCCCCTCTCTTTCCCTCTCATAATGGGATATAACCCCTCTCTTTCCCTCTCATAATGGGATATAAGCCCCTCTCTTTCCCTCTCATAATGGGATATCAGCCCCTCTCTTTCCCCTCCCATTCTGAATCTCAGCCCCCTCTCTTTCCCTCTCATAATGGGATATAAGCCCCTCTCTTTCCCTCTCATAATGGGATATAAGCCCTCTCTTTCCCTCTCATAATGGGATATAAGCCCCTCTTTCCCTCTCATAATGGGATATAAAGCCCCTCTCTTTCTCTCTCATAATGGGTCTCAGTCTCTCTCTTTCCCTCTCATTCTGAATCTCAGCCCCTCTCTTTCCCTCTCATAATGGGATATAAGCCACTTTCTTTCCACCTCATAATGGGATATAAAGCCCCTCTCTTTCCCTCTCATAACGGGATATAAGCCCCTCTCTTTCCACCTCATAATGGGATATAAGCCTCTCTCTTTCCCTCTCATAATGGTATATAAGCCCCTCTCTTTCCCTCTCATAATGGGATATAAGCCCCTCTCTTTCTCACTCATAATGGATATAAGCCCCTCTCTTTCCCTCTCATAATGGGATATAAAGCCCCTCTCTTTCTCCCTCTTAATGGGATATAAGCCCCTCTCTTTCCCTCTCATAATGGGATATAAGCCCCTCTCTTCTCCTTCATAATGGGATATAAGCCCCTCTCTTTCTCCTTCATAATGGGATATTAGCCCCTCTCCTTCTCCCTCATAATGGGATATAAGCCCCTCTCTTTCCCTCTCATAATGGGATATAAAGCCCTCTCTTTCCCCTCTCATAATGGGTCTGAGCCTCTATTTCCCTCTCATAATGGGATATAAAGCCCCTCTCTTTCCCTCTCATAATGGGATATAAGCCCCTCTCTTTCCCTCTCATAATGGGATATAAGCCCCTCTCTTTCTCCCTCATAATGGGATATAAGCCCTCTCTTTCCCCTCTCATAATGGGATATAAGCCCCTCTCTTTCCCTCCCATTCTGAATCTCAGCCCCTCTCTTTCCCTCTCATAATGGGATATAAGACCCTCTCTTTCCCTCTCATAATGGGATATAAAGCCCCTCTCTTTCCCTCTCATAATGGGATATAAGCCCCTCTCTTTCTCCCTCATAATGGGATATAAGCCCCTCTCTTTTCCTCTCATAATGGGATATAAGCCCCTCTCTTTCTCCCTCGCATGGATATAAGCCCCTCTCTTTCCTCTCATAATGGGATATAAAGCACCTCTCTTTCCTCTCATAATGGGATATAAGCCCCCTCTTTCCAACTCATAATGGGATATAAGCCCCTCTCTTTCTCCTTCATAATGGGATATAAAGCCACTCTCTTTCCCTCTCATTCTGAATCTCAGCCCCTCTCTTTCTCCCTCATAATGGGATATAAGCCCCTTTTCTCTATAATGGGATATTTCTCCCTCATAATGGGATATAAGCCCCTCTCTTTCCCTCTCATAATGGGTCTCAGTCTCTCTCTTCCAAATCAGCCCCTCTCTTTCCCTCTCATAATGGGATATAAGCCCCTCTCTTTCTCCTCATAATGGGATATAAGCCCTCTCTTTCCCTCTCATAATGGGATATAAGCCCCTCTCTTTCACTCTCATAATGGGTCTCAGTCTCTCTCTTTCCCTCTCATTCTGAATCTCAGCCCCTCCTCTTCTCTCTCTTTCCCTCTCATAATGGGATATAAGCCCCTCTCTTTCCCTCTCATAATGGGATATAAGCCCCTCTCTTTCCACCTCATAATGGGATATAAGCCTCTCTCTTCCCCTCTCATAATGGTATATAAGCCCTCTCTTTCCCTCTCATAATGGGATATAAGCTCCTCTCTTTTCTCCCTCATAATGGGATATAAGCCCCTCTCTTTCCCTCTCATAATGGGTCTCTGTCTCTCTCTTTCTGAATCTCAGCCCCTCTCTTTCCCTCTCATAATGGGATATAAGCCCCTCTCTTTCCCTCTCATAATGGGATATAAGCCCCTCTCTTTCCCTCTCATAATGGGATATAAGCCCCTCTCTTTCTCCCTCATAATGGGTCTCTGTCTCTCTCTTTCTGAATCTCAGCCCCTCTCTTTCCACCTCATAATGGGTCTCAGTCTCTCTCTTTCCCTCTCATTCTGAATCTCAGCCCCTCTCTTTCACTCTCATAATGGGATATAAGCCCCTCTCTTTCCACCTCATAATTGGATAATAGCCCCTCTCTTTCCCTCTCATATCATACGCCTTCTCCACATCATATCATACACCTTCTCCATATCATACACCTTCTCCACATCACATCATACACCTTCTCCACATCATACACCTTCTCCACATCACATCATATCATACACCTTCTCCACATCACATCATACACCTTCTCCACATCATATCATACACCTTCTCCACATCATACACCTTCTCCACATCACATCATATCATACACCTTCTCCACATCACATCATACACCTTCTCCACATCATATCATACGCTCTTCTCCACATCATATCATACGCCTTCTCCACATCATATCATACACCTTCTCCACATCATATCATACACCTTCTCCACATCACATCATACACCTTCTCCACATCATATCATACACCTTCTCACATCATATCATACGCCTTCTCCACATCACATCATATCATACACCTTCTCCACATCACATCATATCATACACCTTCTCCACATCACATCATATCATACACCTTCTCCACATCATATCATACACCTTTCTCCACATCATATCATACACCTTCTCCACATCATATCATACACCTTTCTCATCACATCATACACCTTCTCCACATCATACACCTTCTCCACATCACACACCTTTCCACATCGCACACTTCTCCACATCGCACACCTTCTCCTCATCACACACCTTCTAAACATCACATCATACACCTTCGCCACATCACATCATATCATACACCATCTCCACATCATATCATACACCTTCTCCACATCATATCATACGCCTTTCTCCACATCATATCATACACCTTCTCCACATCATATCATACACCTTCTCCACATCATATCATACACCTTCTCCATATCATATCATACACCTTCTCCACATCATATCATACGCCTCTCACACACCTTCTCCACATCACATCATACACCTTCTCCACATCACATCATACACCTTCTCCACATCACATCATTCACCTTCTCCACATCACATCATACGCCTTCTCCACATCACATCATACACCTTCTCCACATCACATCATACACCTTCTCCACATCACATCATTCACCTTCTCCACATCACATCATTCACCTTCTCCACATCACATCATTCACCTTCTCCACATCACATCATTCACCTTCTCCACATCACATCATTCACCTTCTCCACATCACATCATATGCCTTCTCCACATCATACACCTTTCTCCACATCACATCATACACCTTTTCCACATCACATCATACACCTTCTCCACATCACATCATTCACCTTCTCCACATCACATCATACGCCTTCTCCACATCATACACCTTCTCCACATCTTATCATTCGCCTTCTCCACATCACATCATATCATACACCTTCTCCACATCACATCATATGCCTTCTCCACATCACATCATACGCCTTCTCCACATCATATCATACGCATTCTCCACATCACATCATACGCCTTCTCCACATCACATCATACACCTTCTCCACATCACATCATACACCTTCTCCACATCACATCATACGCCTTCTCCACATCATACACCTTCTCCACATCATACACCTTCTCCACATCTTATCATTCGCCTTCTCCACATCATATCATGCACCTTCTCCACATCATACACCTTCTCCACATCACATCATATCATACACCTTCTCCACATCATATCATACGCCTTCTCCACATCATATCATACACCTTCTCCACATCACATCATATCATACACCTTCTCCACATCATATCATACACCTTCTCCACATCACATCATACGCCTTCTCCACATCATATCATACGCCTTCTCCACATCACATCATACGCCTTCTCCACATCACATCATACGCCTTCTCCACATCACATCATACACCTTTCTCCACATCACATCATACACCTTCTCCACATCACATCTTACACCTTCTCCACATCATATCATACGCCTTTCTCCACATCATACACCTTCTCCACATCACATCATATCATACACCTTTCTCCACATACATACCTCCACATCATACACCTTCTCCACATCACATCATATCATACACCTTCTCACATCATATCATACGCCTTCTTCCACATCATACACCTTTCTCCACATCACATCACATCATACACCTTCTCCAAATCATATCACATCATACACCTTCTCCATCACATCACACACCTTCTCCACATCACATCATACACCTTCTCCACATCACATCACACCTTCTCCACATCACATCACACACCTTCTCCACATCACATCATACACCTTCTCCACATCACACACCTTCTCCACATCACATCATGCACCTTCTCCACATCACACATCCACATCACATCCACCTTCTCCACATCACATCTTACACCTTCTCCACATCACATCATACACCTTTCTCCATACACCTTCTCCACATCACATCATACACCTTCTCCACATCACATCATACACCTTCTCCACATCCCATCATAGCATACACTTTCTCCACATCATATCATACACCTTCTCCACATCATCATACACCTTCTCCACATCACGTCATACACCTTCTCCACATCACATCATACACCTTCTCCACATCACATCATATCATACACCTTCTCCACATCATATCGTACGCCTTCTCCACATCATACACCTTCTCCACATCATATCATATCATACACTTTCTCCACATCATATCATACACCTTCTCCACATCACATCATACACCTTCTCCACATCACATCATACACCATCTCCACATCATATCATACACCATCTCCACATCATATCATACACCTTCTCCACATTATACACCTTCTCCACATCATATTATACACCTTCTCCACCTTCTCCACATCATATCATACACCTTCTCCACATCATATCATACACCTTCTCCACATCATATCATACACCTTCTCCACATCATATCATACACCTTCTCCACATCATATCATACACCTTCTCCACATCATATCATACACCTTCTCCACATCATATCATACACCTTCTCCACATCATATAATACACCTTCTCCACATCATATCATACACCTTCTCCACATCATACGCCTTCTCCACATCATATCATACGCCTTCTCCACATCATATCATACGCCTTCTCCACATCATATCATACAACTTCTCCACATCATACACCTTCTCCACATCATATCATACACCTTCTCCACATCATATCATACACCTTCTCCACATCATATCATACACCTTCTCCACATCATATCATACACCTTCTCCACATCATATCATACACCTTCTCCACATCATATAATACACCTTCTCCACATCATATCATACACCTTCTCCACATCACATCATACGCCTTCTCCACATCATATCATACGCCTTCTCCACATCATATCATACAACTTCTCCACATCATACACCTTCTCCACATCATATCATACACCTTCTCCACATCATATCATACATCTTCTCCACATCATATCATACATCTTCTCCACATCATACGCCTTCTCCGCATCATACGCCTTCTCCACATCATACGCCTTCTCCACATCATACGCCTTCTCCACATCATACGCCTTCTCCACATCATACGCCTTCTCCACATCATACGCCTTCTCCACATCACATCATACACCTTCTCCACATCACATCATACACCTTCTCCACATGATACACCTTCTCCACATCATACACCTTCTCCACATCATACACCTTCTCCACATATCATATCATACACCTTCCTGATCTCTCCTTCCACATCATACACCTTCTCCACATCAAAAATACAGCTACAGCAGTCTCCTTGTTCACCTGGAGCCTTCCTGACCTTTTTTACCATTAAATAACCAGGCAAGTCAGTTAAGAAAACATTATTATTTTCAATGACGGCCTAGGAACAGTTGGTTCACTGCCTGTTCAGGGGTAGAACAGCAGATTTGTACCTTGTCAGCTCGGGTTTGGAACTGCAACCATCTGGTTGCTAGTCCAACGCTCTAACCACTAGGCTACCCTGCCGCCCCGACCTCTCCTTCCAATCAGAGCACTGGGTCCATTGTCCCCCTTCCTGATCTCTCCTTCCAATCAGAGTACTGGGTCCATAGTTCCCCTCCCGCTCCTGATCTCTCCTTCCAATCAGAGCACTGGGTCCATAGTTCCCGTTCCTGACCTCTCCTTCCAATCAGAGCACTGGGTCCATAGTTCCCCTTCCTGACCTCTCCTTCCAATCAGAGCACTGGGTCCATAGTTCCCCTTCCTGACCTCCTTCCAATCAGAGCACTGTGTCCATAGTTCCCCTTCCTGACCTCTCCTTCCAATCAGAGCACTGGGTCCATAGTTCCCCTTCCTGACCTCTCCTTCCAATCAGAGCACTGGGTCCATTGTTCCCCTTCCTGACCTCTCCTTCCAATCAGAGTACTGGGTCCATAGTTCCCCTTCCTGATCTCTCCTTCCAATCAGAGCACTGGGTCCATAGTTCCCCTCCCGTTCCTGACCTCTCCTTCCAATCAGAGCACTGGGTCCATAGATCCCCTTCCTGACCTCTCCTTCCAATCAGAGCACTGGGTCCATTGTTCCCCTTCCTGACCTCTCCTTCCAATCAGAGTACTGGGTCCATAGTTCCCCTTCCTGATCTCTCCTTCCAATCAGAGCACTGGGTCCATAGTTCCCCTCCCGTTCCTGACCTCTCCTTCCAATCAGATCACTGGGTCCATAGTTCCCTTCCTGACCTCTCCCCTTCCAATCAGAGTACTGGGTCCATAGTTCCCCTTCCTGACCTCTCCTTCCAATCAGAGCACTGGGTCCATTGTTCCCCTTCCTGACCTCTCCTTCCAATCAGAGCACTGGGTCCATAGTTCCCTCCCCCTTCCTGACCTCTCCTTCCAATCAGAGCACTGGGTCCATAGTTCCCCCTCCCCTTCCTGACTCTCCTTCCAATCAGAGCACTGGGTCCATAGTTCCCCTTCCTGACCTCTCCTTCCAATCAGAGCACTGGGTCCCATAGTTCCTTCTGACCTCTCCTTCCAATCAGAGCACTGGGTCCATAGTTCCCCTTCCTGACCTCTCCTTCCAATCAGAGCACTGGGTCCATAGTTCCAATTCCTGACTGGCTTCCGGAATGGCACCACTACTGTTTCCTTCCAGCTGTCTGGTAGTTGATTGGTCCCAATACTGTTTCCTTCCAGCTGTCTGGTAGTCGATTGGTCCCAATACTGTTTCCTTCATACCTCTATCTCTGTAGTATTACCCACATAACCACTCTCTATCTCTATCTCTGTAGTATTACCACCTTAACCACTCTCTATCTCTATCTCTGTAGTATTACCACCTTAACCACTCTCTCTATCTCTGTAGTATTACCCACATAACCCCTCTCTCTGTAGTATTAACACCATAACCACTCTCTATCTCTCTCTCTCTCTGTAGTATTACCACCTTAACCACGCTCTGTCTCTATCTCTGTAGTATTACCCACATAACCCCTCTCTCTCTCTGTAGTATTACCACCTTAACCACTCTATCTCTCTAGTATTACCCCCTTAACCACTCTCTCTCTATCTCTGTAGTATTACCCACATAACCCCTCTCTCTCTGTAGTATTACCACCTTAACCACTCTCTATCTCTGTAGTATTACCACCACAACCCCTCTCTCTTTAGTATTAACACCATAACCACTCTCTATCTCTCTCTCTGTAGTATTACCACCTTAACCACGCTCTGTCTCTATCTCTGTAGTATTACCCACATAACCCCTCTCTCTCTCTGTAGTATTACCACCTTAACCACTCTCTATCTCTCTCTCTGTAGTATTACCACCTTAACCACGCTCTGTCTCTATCTCTGTAGTATTACCCACATAATACTACAGAGAGAGAGAGGGGTTATGTGGGTAATACTACAGAGATAGAGACAGAGTGGTTAAGGTGGTAATACTACAGAGAGAGAGAGGGGTTACCACCTTAACCACTCTGTCTCTATCTCTGTAGTATTACCCACATAACCTCTCTCTCTCTCTGTAGTATTACCACCTTAACCACTCTCTATCTCTGTAGTATTACCAGCATAACCCCTCTCTATCTCTGTAGTATTACCCACATAACCCCTCTCTATCTCTGTAGTATTACCACCATAACCCCTCTCTCTATCTCTGTAGTATAACCACCACAACCACTCTCTAAGAATGTTTAAATATCTTACATTATATACATAGAGTAACGTATCCTTCACCATCTGTTGCATCTTAGCCTCTCTGCCACAAAAACAGCTTCTATCTCAAGGCCATCAGACTGTTAAACAGCCACCACTAACACAGAGAGGCGGCTGCCTACATACAGACTTGATATCATTGGCCACTTTAATAAATAGAACACTAGACACTTTAATAATGTTTACATAGCTCAAATTACTCATCTCATATGTATATACTGTATCCTGTATCCTTCACTATCTATTGCTCTGACGCTGCTCATCCATATATTTTATACTCATATATTCTCATCCCATTCCTTTAATAGATTGTGTGTATTAGGTTTTGTTGTGGAATTGTTAGATATTAGGTTTTGTTGTGGAATTGTTAGATATTAGGTTTTGTTGTGGAATTGTTAGATATTACTACTGCAGTCAAATCTAGAAGCACAAGCATTTTGCTACACCTCACAATAACATCTGCTAACCATGTGACCAATAACATCTGCTAACCATGTGACCAATAACATCTGCCAACCATGTGTCCAATCACATTTGCTAACCATGTGACCAATAACATCTGCTAACCATGTGTATGTGACATTACATAACAATAACATTGGATTTGATTGGTCCTCTGCCGACATGCCTCAACACAGTTTGATTTTTTTTTATTTTTAAATTTGACCTTTATTTAACCAGGCAAGTCAGTTAAGAACAAATTCTTATTTTCAATGACGGCCTGGGAACAGTGGGTTAACTGCCTGTTCATGGGCAGAACGAAAGGTTTGTACCTTGTCAGCTTGGGGGTTTGAACTCACAACCTTCAGGTTACTAGTCCAACGCTCTAACCACTAGGCTACCCTGCCGCCCATTGCTTGGTTGTATTTCCTTTCAGTGGAATTGCAGTGTCTCTCTGCTACCAAAGCTGAGTTCGACAACTCTTCATCTCTCTTCTTCATCTCCTCCAGACGGCAGGTGAAAATGCTCTGACTCGAGTTGTGTGGGGCGGAGCCCTGGAGTGCATCCAAGCACCCAGATTGGTTGCAATTGAGAGAAGTGATTGACAGGTCTGAAGGCAGCCTTTTTGACAGTATCTAAACCACTTGTTAGGAGACATTTGATCGCAATATGGATCAGCTACCTGCCTGCAGGTAATGTATACAGTACCAGTCAAAAGTTTGGACACCTACTCACCCTTTGCCTTGCCTTGCCTCACCCGTTGCCTTGCCTTGACTCACCCGTTGCCTTGCCTTGACTCACCCGTTGCCTTGCCTTGACTCACCCGTTGCCTTGCCTTGACTCACCCGTTGCCTTGCCTTGCCTTGACTCACCCGTTGCCTTGCCTTGCCTTGCCTTGACTCACCCTTTGCCTTGCCTTGACTCACCCATTGCCTTGCCTTGCCTCACCCTTTGCCTTGCCTTGACTCACCCTTTGCCTTGCCTTGACTCACCCTTTGCCTTGCCTTGCCTTGACTCACCCTTTGCCTTGCCTTGCCTTGACTCACCCTTTGCCTTGCCTTGCCTCACCCTTTGCCTTGCCTTGCCTTGACTCACCCTTTGCCTTGCCTTGCCTCACCCTTTGCCTTGCCTTGACTCACCCTTTGCCTTGCCTTGACTCACCCGTTGCCTTGCCTTGCCTCACCCTTTGCCTTGCCTTGCCTTGACTCATCCTTTGCCTTGCCTTGCCTCACCCTTTGCCTTGCCTTGACTCACCTTGCCTTGCCTTGCCTTGACTCACCCTTTGCCTTGCCTTGACTCACCCTTTGCCTTGCCTTGACTCACCCTTTGCCTTGCCTTGCCTTGACTCACCCTTTGCCTTGCCTTGCCTTGACTCACCCTTTGCCTTGCCTTGCCTTGACTCACCCTTTGCCTTGCCTTGCCCTGATTCACCCTTTGCCTTGCCTTGCCTTGCCTTGACTCACCCTTTGCCTTGCCTTGCCTTGACTCACCCTTTGCCTTGCCTTGACTCACCCTTTGCCTTGCCTCACCCTTTGCCTTGCCTTGACTCACCCTTTGCCTTGCCTTGCCTCACCCTTGCCTTGCCTTGCCTCACCCTTGCCTTGCCTTGCCTTGACTCACCTTTGCCTTGCCTTGCCTCACCTTTGCCTTGCCTTGACTCACCCTTGCCTTGCCTTGCCTTGCTCACCCTTTGCCTTGCCTTGCCTTGACTCACCTTTGCTTTGCCTTGCCTTGACTCACCCTTTGCCTTGCCTTGCCTCACCCCTTTGCCTTGCCTTGCCTTGACTCACCCCTTGCCTTGCCTTGCCTCACCCTTTGCCTTGCCTTGCCTTGACCTTACCCTTTGCCTTGCCTTGCCTTGACTCACCCTTTGCCTTGCCTTGCCTTGACTCACCCTTTGCCTTGCCTTGCCCTGATTCACCCTTTGCCTTGCCTTGACTCACCTGCTTTGCCTTGCCTTGACTCACCCTTTGCCTTGCCTTGACTCACCTTTGCCTTGCCTTGCCCTGATTCACCCCTTGCCTTGCCTTGCCTTGCCTCACCCCTTTGCCTTGCCTTGCCTTGACTCACCCTTGCCTTGCCTTGCCTTGACTCGCCCTTGCCTTGCCTTGACTCACCCTTGCCTTGCCTTGCCTTGACTCACCCTTTGCCTTGCCTTGCCTTGACTCACCTTTGCCTTGCCTTGCCTTGACTCACCCTTTGCCTTGCCTTGACTCACCCTTGCCTTGCCTTGACTCACCCTTTGCCTTGCCTTGACTCACCCTTTGCCTTGCCTTGACTCACCCTTTGCCTTGCCTTGACTCACCTCTTGCCTTGCCTTGACTCACCCTTTGCCTTGCCTTGACTCACCCTTTGCCTTGCCTTGACTCACCCGTTGCCTTGCCTTGACTCACCCGTTGCCTTGCCTTGACTCACCCTTTGCCTTGCCTTGACTCACCCTTTGCCTTGCCTTGACTCACCCTTTGCCTTGCCTTGACTCACCCTTTGCCTTTTCACACTTTTGGCATTCTGTATGCACAGTAACAGCCAGACATAATGCAGCAGACTTAACTCAATTTCTGTCCTGAGCAAGTTCAATAGGGATCAGTCTGCCCCAGCTACAGTCAATCAGCTCCTCAAAAACAAGACAGATTTTCTGATCCTCTCCTCTAGGTCCAATATTGGACAATAGTTCATTACCACTAGCACCCCTCAGTCATGCTCCGAAATAAAACTTAATGAAAAATAAAACACTAATATATCTTGATTAGATAAGTGTTCAACCCCCTTGACTCAATGGGTGTTAGAATCACCTTTGGCAGCGATTACAGCCGTGAGTCTTTCTGGATACATTTCTAAGAGCTTCACACACCTGGACTATGAAATATTTTCCCATTATTCTTTTAGAAATTCTTCAAGTTTGGTCAAATTGGTTGTTGATCATTGCTGGACAACCATTTTCAGGTCTTACCACTCAGAAACATTCACTGTCTTCTTGGTAAGCAACTCCATTGTATATTTGGCCTGTTTTTTTATGGTTATTGTCCTGCTGAAAGGTGAATTAATCTCAGTGTCTGGTGGAAAGCAGACTGAAGGTTTTTCCTGTGCTTGGCTCCATTACGTTTCTTTATCATCCTGAAAAACTCCCCAGTCCTTAACAATTACAAGCACACCCCTAACATGATGCAGCCACCACTATGCTTGAACATCTGAAGAGTGGTACACAGTAATGTGTTGTATTGGATTTGCCCCAAACATAACACTTTGTATTTGGGACAAAAAAGTGAATTGCTTTGCCACATGTTTTTGCAGTGCCTTGTTGCATGTTTTGGAATATGTTTATTCTGTACAGACTTCCTTCTTTTCACTCTGTTGTTTAGGTTAGTATTCTGGAGTAACTACAATGTTGTTGATCCATCCTCAGTTTTCTCCTATCACAGCCATTAAACTCTAACTGTTTTAGAGTCACCATTGGCCTCATGGTGAAATCCCTGAGCAGTTTCCTTCCTCTCCGGCAACTGAGTTAGGAAGGACGCCTGTATCTTTGTAGTGACCGGATGCATTTATACACCATCTGAAGTGTAATTAATAACTTCACCATGCTCAAAGGGATATTCAATGTCTGCTTTTTTTTACCCATCTACCAATAGGTGCCCTTCTTTGCGAGGCATTGGAAAACCTGGTCTTTGTGGTTGAAATTCACTGCGGGACCTTACAGATTATTGTATGTGTGGGGTACAGAGATGAGGTAGTCATGAAAAAAAAGTCATGTTAAACACTATTATTGTACAAAGAGTGAGACCGTGCAACTTATTATGTGACCTGTTAAGCACATTTTTATTCCTGGACTTATTTAGGCTTGACATAAAGGGTTGAATACGTATTGACTCAAGACATTTCAGCGTTTCGCTTTGTCATTACGGGTGATTGTCTGTAGGCCAGTGACACAATGTGGAAAAAGTCCAGGGGTGCTGAAGGTAATTCACCCAGGTGGTTGGCTACGTATTCTGTCTGTTTTCCATAACACAGAGATATGGGGAACACTAACCTGGAGATATGGGGAACACTAACCTGGAGATA
>NW_027012490.1:0-19254 GCF_036934945.1 Oncorhynchus masou masou
CAATAACACATTTACCAGTAGATTCATAGTCACACTGAATTAAAACACACTTATTGTAAATTTTGGAACTTTTGTGGTCTGCTCCAACTGTTTTGGTACAAACGGAATGGGCTTAAGAAGGAAGTAGAAGGAATAAGCAGCAGCAATTTGTTGATAAAGGAGCCTCCACAAAAATGGCTGCTCTCTCTGTGCAGACTGGCCTGCCATGGCCAGCTCCCTGCAACTGCATCCTGACTCCCCACAATCTTTGTTGAGAGAATCAGTGCCACACACTGGAGAAGCCAGACAGACAGAGGGGAGACAGCTCATACTAGAGAACACAAATCCCTCAAAGTATGAAAACAGCAACAAGATAAAAAGCCGATATGAATCATTTTTAATAGCTGTGCATGGCCACCTGGGGGAGAGAAAGTGGACTGATGTTATTAATACTTGCTAAAAGAGGGAGGAAACAAATGTTAAAATGTGTAAAATCGCTGAACTGGCTTATCAAATCAATTTGTCACATGCCCCGTTACAACAGGTGAAATGCTTAATTTACAAGCCCTTAACCAAAATCGCAGTTTCAAGAAAATAACAAACTTTTTTAAAGTAAGAGATAAGAAAAACAAATAATTAAAGAGCAGCAGTAAATAACAATAGCGGGGCTATCTACAGGGGGTACCGGTACAGAGTCAATATGTGGGAGCACCGGAGTCAAGGTAATTGAGGTAATTATGTAGAACCGTTTTAAAGAGTGATAATTGATTGTCAAATCAAATCAAATTTTATTTGTCACATACACATGGTTAGCAGATGTTAATGCGAGTGTAGCGAAATGCTTGTGCTTCTAGTTCTGACAATGCAGTAATAACCAACAAGTAATCTAACTAACAATTCCAAAACTACTGTCTTATACACACAAGTGTAAGGGGATAAAGAATATGTACATAAAGATATATGAATGAGTGATGGTACAGAGCAGCATAGGCAAGATACAGTAGATGGTATCGAGTACAGTATATACATATGAGATGAGTATGTAAACAAAGTGGCATAGTTAAAGTGGCTAGTGATACATGTATTACATAAAGATGATGATGATATAGAGTACAGCATATACGTATACATATGAGATGAATAATGTAGGGTATGTAAACATTATATTAGGTAGCGTTGTTTAACCTCTTGAAACTCCCCATCCCGGATCCGGGATTGTGACTAAGCCTCAGGCTCATTAGCATAACGCAACGTTAACGATTTCTGAAGATCGCAAATAAAATTAAAATAATGCGTTTGCTCTCAAGCTTAGCCTTTTCTTAACAACACTGTCATCTCAGATTTTCAAAATATGCTTTTGAACCATAGAAATTGACTAATTTGTGTAAGAGTATGCTAAGCTAGCATAGCATTTTGTGTAGCATGTAGCACGCAACATTTTCACAAAAGCCAGATAACCAAATAAATAAAATCATTTACCTTTGAAAGTGACTGGAGTTGAGTCAGTGTGTTAGCAGCAGCCACTCAATGTTAGTGGTGGCTGTTTAACAGTCTGATGGCCTTGAGATAGAAGCTGTTTTTCCAGTCTCAATGCTGCAGTCCCAGCGTTTTGATGCCTCAAAAATCCTTGTCACTGGATGCCAAGTCATCTTGGTTTTGCCTGAAGCTCTGGATGATAGACACGGGGTGAACAGGCAGTGGCATCTTTTTGTGGTGGTTGTTGTCCCATAGGTGTAAGAGGTTTGATGATCTTTATAAAGGCCTTCCTGTTTAACATCGGGTGGTGTAGGTGTCCTGGATGAGGGCAGGTCTTGATGATCTTTTGCCTTCCCCGGTGATGCGTTTGCCCCCGGTGTGCAGACCTCACTACCCTCTGAAGAGCCTTACGGTTGTGGGCGGAGCAGTTGCCGTACCAGGCGGTGATTACAGCCCGCCAGGATGCTCTCGATTGTGCATCTGTAGAAGTTTGTGAGTGCTTTTGGTGACAAGCCGAATTTCTTCAGCCTCCTGAGGTTGAAGAGGCGCTGCTGCGCCTTCTTCACGATGCTGTCTGTGTGGGTGGACCAATTCAGTTTGTCTGTGATGTGTATGCCGAGGAACTTAAAACTTACTACCCTCTCCACTACTGTTCCATCGATGTGGATAGGGGGGTGTTCCCTCTGCTGTTTCCTGAAGTCCACAATCATCTCCTTAGTTTTGTTGACGTTGAGTGTGAGGTTATTTTCCTGACACCACACTCCGAGGGCCCTCACCTCCTCTATGTAGGCCGTGTCGTCGTTGTTGGTAATCAAGCCTATCACTGTTGTATCGTCCGCAAACTTGATGATTGAGTTGGAGGCGTGTGTGGCCACGCAGTCGTGGGTGAACAGGGAGTACAGGAGAGGGCTCAGAATGCACCCTTGTGGGGCCCCAGTGTTGAGGATCAGCGGGGTGGAGATGTTGTTACCTACCCTCACCACCTGGGGACGGCCCGTCAGGAAGTCCAGGACCCAGTTGCACAGGGCGGGGTCGAGACCCAGGGTCTCGAGCTTGATGACGAGCTTGGAGGGACTATGGTGTTAAATGCAGAGCTGTAGTCGATGAACAGCATTCTCACATAGGTATTCCTCTTGTCCAGATGGGTTAGGGCAGTGTGCAGTGTGGTTGAGAATGCATCGTCTGTGGACCTATTTGGGCGGTAAGCAAATTGGAGTGGGTCTAGGGTGTCAGGTAGGGTGGAGGTGATATGGTCCTTGACTCGTCTCTCAAAGCACTTCATGATGACGGAAGTGAGTGCTACGGGGCGGTAGTCGTTGTGTAGGTCCATTGCCGAAAACCAGGTCAGGTAACCAGTTTCTACTAACAATAATGTGCAGTGCTACTCGATACCCAGAGGCTATTCCTCTCCATACGATAATGGCTAAGACTGTGGTGAAGGCACTAGTGAAGTTCTTCTCTACATTTGGACTCCCTAAAGTAATCCAAACTGATCAGGGATCCAACTTTATGTCCAAACTGTTAAAGTGTGTTAAATGACGCTGTGTTAAAGACGCTGTGTATTTCCCATCGGGTCTCCAGTCCGTATCATCCAGAGAGTCAAGGGGCTCTCGAATGCTAGCATCAGACGCTGAAGGCAATGCTACGCAAGTATTGCATGGATACCAGTACCAATTGGGATGAGGGGGTGCCATTTGTCCTATTTGCTATTAGGGAAACGATACAAGAGTCCTTAGGTTCAACCCTACTGACCTTGTGTTTGGACACACCCCACGGGGTCCGCTGAAAGTTTTGAAGGAGCATATCTCATCTCCTACACCCAGTAGTGCCCCTAAAAATGTGTTGGATTATGTCAGTAAGATGCGGGAGAGACTGAACGCCACCTGTGCATTAGCCCAAAAGTCTCTCTCCTCGTCTCAAAAACGCATGTTGCATGTAATTCGGAGATGCTGTAGAAGTTACCCTCTCAAATGGAACATTTGGATAACGATCAAACAAAGAATCTTATCCTATTGATAAACAGTTCTCAGTGTGTTTCAGGACGTTCCAAGTCGCACGTCCATCTTGGAACATGATGTGGATGTGGGGAACGCTGTTCCTATACGTCAGCATCCGTACCGGGTTAATTCAAAGAAGAGGGAGGTAGCTTATTTATTACAGAATTACATGGCAAAACCCATTAACAGCTCCTGGAGTTCTCTGTGTATTCTTGTTCCTAAGCCTAATGGTACGTCTCGCTTATGCACGGACGATCGTCGTGTAAATGCAGTTACAAAGTTTGATTATTTTTTTCTACCTCGCTTAGATGACTGCATTTTACCTTTATTTAACTAGGCAAGTCAGTTAAGAACAAATTCTTATTTTCTATGACGGCCTCGGAACAGTGGGTTACCTGCCTGTTCAGGGGCAGAACAACAGATTTGTACCTTGTCAGCTCGGGGATATGAACTTGCAACCTTTCGGTCACTAGTCCAACGCTCTAACCACCAGACTACCCTGCCGCGTTGATCGAATTGGCTCTGCTGCTTAAGTTAGTAAGTTAGATTTGCTAAAAGTTTATTGGCAGGTGCCACTGACCTCTCGAGCTTCTGACATCTTGGCTTTTGTTACGCCTGATAACTTTGTACAATACACGGTGATGCCCTTTGGCATGTATAATGCACCTGCTACTTTTCAGCGTCTAGTTAACATTGTGTTTGCAGATGTGCCAAATTGTACTGCTTACCTGGATGATGTGGTGATACATTTGTCTACTTGGTCTGGTCATCTCTCCACTTTGAAAAGTGTGTTTCAGTGGTTGGAGAATGCTTCTTTAACCCTCAATTTGGCCAAGTGTGAGTTTGGGAAGGTTACGGTGACTTACCTGGGGAAACAAGTGGGACGAGGTCAAGTGCGCCCAGCATCTGGCAAAGTGGAAGCAATTGTTGCTTTTCCTGCTCCCACGACCCACCGCCAGTTGTTCAGATTCCTGGGGATGGTAGGGTACTATCGTACAGTCTGTAAGAATTTCTCGACGGTAGTAGCTCCCCTTTCATCTTTGAGTTGAGTTGTAGCAGGGTGTTGCGTTCCCTCTTCATAGAGGCGTGCGTAACAGTTGTACAAAACTATTAATTTTATACTAGCTCCTTACGCACATACTTTTGCACACAAACAGAAGGTATCCTACGCACATACAGTCTCCCTACCCTGTCCTCCCCCAAGATTAGGGATGCCATAAGAAGTACTCCCTGCCCTCTCCCAAATCTCTCTGGCCCATAGCCAAGGTCGGCACTGAATTTTGCTCAGACAGTCTGTGTTCAAGATACTATAAAGACATTTTGTACAAAGATATTGTTTTACCCTAATTCTGACTAAAATTACACACATCATTAATAATAATTTTATGGTCCTAATCAATTTCATACAATTTTATGGTTTCAGGGTGGAATATTCTAATCATTCATTTAAACACAAATTCCATTAACAATCACAATCAACAAGTATTAGTAGATTCATATTAAAATAAAACCATCACTTTTGGTTCAGTGTATAAACATACTATTCCAGTACTTATCACATACAGTGAGTAAAGTTAATCATCTATTAGAGAGAGAGAGAGAGAGAGAGAGAGAGAGAGAGAGAGAGAGAGAGAGAGAGAGAGAGAGATGAGAAAAGGAGAAGAGTGTGGCCCCACTGGACAGTGCATTACAGGTGACATTGAGATCAGAGTCAGTCCCACTGGAGGAGAAGGTGACGAAGCCTGGCACGTCAGTGCTGATCTGGCTGTTGATCCAGGTCTGGTACTGGGACACTCTGGTGTACACTCCTGGGAAATTTGCTTCGGCACAGCCTTGTCCAAAACTAACAACCCCAGACTGGATCCAGACCAGACCCTGTTTGCTCACCATTGGCCCCCCGGAGTCTCCCTGTAGACGGATACATTTTAGTAATTTAGCAGATGATCATATCCAGAGCGACTTACGGTAGTGAGTGCATACTTTATTTGCACCGGGTTAATCATCAGGGTCAGTGAACAATGAAATTACCATTAGAGGTTTGATTCATCATCTCATTGTCATTGAATAATAGCTCTGCAAACTGCAGCTAAACTGCAGCTTTGGCTCTGCAACTATTTGGAATGAAACACAGCCATGCATCCCTCACCTGACAGGAATCTTTTCCTCCACTCAGTAGACCAGCACAGATCATGTTGTTTGTGATTGAACTAAATCCAGCATAGAGACAGCTACACTCCCTGTTCCCCACTACTGGCACAGTCACCTCCTGTAGGGTCCCGGGTGAGGTTAAGAGGCACCGAGGAGGAGAGACCATGAAATCAACTTTTGCTGATATTCTGTTGTATACATTTCTGATCCTTTCTTTTCTGCTGCAACTGTATTGGAACAACATTTACTTGCAAAAAAGCGTATATATTTACAGGTACATAAAGGGTATGTATGGCTTGTCAATGCAAAGTCAGCATCGGGACAATCAGATCTCACCACCACTATTGATATTGCCCCATCCGGTGACCCAGCTATTAGTGCCAGCGTAGTAGGTGCTGTCCACTGCTGCCAGGCAGACCGGCTGGATGTAGTCAGTGAAGGTGACAGGTGATGAGAGCTTCAGCAAACATATGTCATTGTCGCTGGTTGCACTGTTGTAGTTCGGGTTGCAGATGATCTGAGAGACCGTTTGGGATACCTCGTTGGAGTTGATGCTTTGCTGATTCTGCCGGCCCAGGTAGACAAGCAGGCCGGACGTGCTGGTGCTGAGAATGAAGAGAGTTGAGACTAACTAATGTTAGTCACTAATGTGATTAGAATTAGTGGGCTTGCTGATGCCATTTACACAATACAATTCAGGGATGTATTTTAGAGAGACAATGTCACCTCACTGGAGTCATTACCACTCCTACAACTTATTTGACAACCATTAATAAAGTGCTTTAAAACAAGTACAGTACAAACTAGCAAGCACATACAGGTAACTGCCAAAATAATGGAAACAATTGAATAAATGAGGGCTACAAAGTCAATTGAATGCAGGTGCTTCCACACAGGTTTGGTTCCTGAGTCAATTAAGCAATTAACATCCCATCACCATTAAAATGCAGGATTTTGTATTTTTCAAGCAGAAAATGAAATATAAAAAGCAGAAAAGATATCTTGCTGCATTTTATAAATGCAGATGATGTTCAATATAAACGCAGGTGAAATGGTTTAAAACGCACATTCTGTGATGGTCTGTGTTTTTTAAATGATGTTACTGTTTGTCTCTCTTGAGACGCTGTGGCAACAACATACATTAATACTTCCTCAAAAGTCAGAATCAAGATAAATAATCTAAGATAAATCAAGAAACCTGTAATTAATTTGGAGTTTTTGGCCGAGGAGGTCTTAGTCGCGCATTTTTACATCAAACTAAGATGTTTAGTGCAGTAATTCTCAAAGGAAAAAATGTGAATGAAAACTAGCCGTTGGATGACAACACACATTTCATTGAAGAATGCCTACTGTTGTCCAATCACCGACGAAGGGGCATAGACTTCCGCTACCAAACTTCAGCTTGCCTCAAGAAAAATAAAAATGGTGTGCTTGAACAGCCGAATAAACCTGTATGCTGTCGAACACCAAAATTAACTAAAACATCGTCATAATATATGCACAAACTGTTTTGACTGGGAAGCACACCGTAACCTTCAGGCTCATGTATAAATACATCCAGTTGCACATTATTTTGGCTACCATGGCTAGAAGTGACTTTGAAGAGGAGTCTCAGAGGATCATAGGGGGTTAAAAGTTGTGTGTGTGCGTGTGTGTGTGTGTCAGCCACCAGATATCAACCCAATTGAACACTTATTGGAGATTGGTTTTCCACCACAAACTCCAAATGATGGAACTTCTCATTGAAGAATTGTGTCACATCCCTCCAAAAGAGTTCCAGACACTTGTAGAATCTATGCCAATGCACATTGAAGCTGTTCTGGTGGCTCATGGTGTCCCAACACCCTATTAAGACACTTTATATTTTGACATGTCCTGTATTTTGGCAGTTACATGTACATTTATCATCTTAAATTTAATTATTTGAAAAAAAAAATACCCAAAGACATTATACTTTGAATTAGTTCTCTGAATTAAGTGATTAATACATGAATAAAATAGATCATTCAGTACATGATCTATGGGGCGGCAGGTAGCCTAGTGGTTAGAGTGTTGGACTCGTAACCGAAAGGTTGCAAGTTCGAATCCCCGAGCTGACGAGGTGCAAATCTGTCGTTCTGCCCCTGAACAGGCAGTTAACCCACTGTTCCTAGGCCGTCATTGAAAATAAGAATTTGTTCTTAACTGACTTGCCTAGTAAAATAAAGGTAAAAAAATTAAACATAGACAAAGACAGCGTATAGATATTAATATATCTCCATGACATAATATATGGGTTGGAGACGGGTAAGGTTATGACTTTCTACCTGGGGAAGCAGTGAGCGGCAGTCAGCACCCACTCTTTGTTGATAAGTGAGCCTCCACAAAAATGGCTGTTGGAGTTGTGCAGACTGACCTGCCATGGCCAGCTGCATCCTGACCCCCGACAATCTTTGTGTTGAGAGAAGCAATGCCACACACTGGAGACCGCTCATGATTGAACACACAAATCCCTCACAGTATAAGAAGAGCATTGAGGAAGATACACTAGCTGATATGAAGCAATGCAGTTGCATGCAATAACAGCAACATACCATTTGCCTGTGAATGGCCACCTGGTGGAGAGAGAGTGGATTGGTGTTATTAAAGGGGTTTACAGTTACCAGTATAATTTGAAAAATAAAATGTATTCATTAAATGTATTTATTGATTATCTTAATTTTGATAAGAGATGAACATTTTATGAATTTAAAGTTTATTTGTTTAAAAGAAATGTAAATGTATCGATTATAAGGATGCTGAAAAAAAGTTTGAATACCTTTGGCTTAAAGAGATATGCTAAATGGGGGAGGAAACAAGTATCTAAATATGTAAAATCGCTGAACTATCCCTTTAAGTAGCTGGAAATCTTACAGTTTGTGGCTCTATCAAAATAGAATGAAGCCCTACAAAATGATAGCCAGTGCATTAGGAACATTTTTAGACCGCTTGACATTTTCCACATTTTGTTACGTTACAGCTTTATTCTAATATGGATTCAATAAAAAAGTTTCCTTATCAATCTACACACAATACCCCATTATGACAAAGTGGAAACAGGTTTTTAGACATGTTTGCAGAAGTATTAAACATAAAAAAACAGAAATACCTTATTTACATAAGTATTCAGACTCTTTGCTATGAGCCTCGAAATTGAGATCAGGTGCATGCTGTTTCCATTGATCATCCTTGAGATGTTTATATAACTTGATTTGAGTCCACGCATGGTAAACTTAATTGATTGGACGTGAATTGGAAAGGCACACAAAGACTCATTTGTGACCAAGCTTTAACTTCCTGACTGATGTCTTGAGATGTTGCTTCAATATATCCACATAATTTTCCCTACTCATGATGCCATCTATTTTGTGAAGTGCACCAGTCCATCCTGCAGCAAAGCACCCCCACATCATGAGGCTACCACCCCCGTGCTTCACAGTTGGGATTGTGTTCTTCCCTTTCCCTCCAAACATAACAATGGTCATTATGGCCAAACAGTTCTATTTTTGTTTAATCAGACTAGAGAACATTTCTCCAAAATGTATGATCTTTTCCCCATGTGCAGTTGCAAACAGTAGTCTGGCTTTTTTATGGCAGTTTTGGAGCAGTGGCTTCTTCCTTGCTTAGCAGCCTTTCAAATTGTCGATATAGGACTTACTGTAGAAAAATATACTTTTGTACCCGTTTCCTCCAGCATCTTCACAAGGTCCTTTGCTGTTGTTCTGGGATTGATTTACGCTTTTTGCACCAAAGTACATTCATCTCTAGGAGACAGAACGCATCTCCATCCGGAGCAGTACGACAGCTGCGTGGTCCCAAGCATCTAGAGCGATGACATCATTTTCTGGAATTTTCCAAGCTGTTTTAAAGGCACAGTCAACTTTGTGTATGTAAACTTCTGACCCACTGGAATTGAGATGCACTGAATTATAAGTGAAATAATCTGTCTGTAAACAGTTGCTGGAAAAATTACTTGTGTCATGCACAAAGTAGATGTCCTAACCGACTTGGCAAAACTATAGTTTGTTCACAAGAATTTTGTGGAGTGGTTGAAAAGCGAGTTTTAATGACTCCAAACAAAGTGTATGTAAACTTCTGACTTCAACTGTATTTACTTATGTAAATAAGGTATTTCTGTTTTTATTTTTTAATAAATTAGCAAGAATGTCTAAAAACCTGTTTTCGCTTTGTCATTATAGTGTATTGTGTGTAGTATGCTCGAGGGGAAAAAAGTATTGAATCCATTTAAGAATAAAGCTGTAACTTAACAAGATGTGGAAAAATTCAATGTGTTTGAATACTTTCCGAAGGCTCTGTGCATACACTACATATATATGTCACAGAAACAACCCACTAGGCAAGAATATTGGCTCTAGGTGAAACTTGTGGTAACTCAATGCTGATAGGGTTTTTGTCATATCAACCCTTTTGTTTATACACCATTCAGTGCCGCTCAGTGGATGTCCTTCTAAGGGCGGAAAGACCATACACAAACAAACTGGCATTTCCAGAATATAATGTTTGGAACATCCATTGTTATATTCTTAGCCTCATTCTTTTTTCTCAAGACAAAGGAAATTACTGTGGACTACAGGAAAAGGAGGACCGAGTATTCCCCCATTCTCATCGACGGGGCTGTAGTAGAGCAGGTTGGCGTCCACCAAGACGCCAACCTGGCGTCCACATTACCAACAAACTAACATGGTCCAAGCACACCAAGACAGTCGTGAAGAGGGCACGACAAAACCTATTCCCCCTCAGGAGACTGAATAGATTTGACATGGGTCCTCAGATCCTCAAAATCTTTTACAGCTGCACCATCGAGAGCATACTGACTGGTTGCATCACTGCCTAGTATGACATCTGTATGGCCTTCGACCGCAAGGCACTACAGAGGGTAGTGCATACGGCCCAGTACATCACCGGGGCCAAGCTTCCTGGCATCCAGGACGTCTATACCAGGCAGTGTCAGAGGAAGGCCCTGAACATTGTCAAAGACTCCAGCCACCCTAGTCATAGACTGTTCTCTCTGCTATACACGGAAAGCGGTACCGGAGCACCAAGTCTAGGTCCATGAGGCTTCTAAACAGCTTCTACCCCCAAGCCATAAGACTCATGAACAGCTAATCAAATGGCTACCCAGACTATTTGCATTACCCCCTCCCCCACGCTGCTGCTACTCTCTGTTATTATCTACGCGTAGTCACTTTAATAACTCTACCTACATGTGCATAATTACCTCAATTACCACGACAGCAGTTCCAAAAGCACATTGGCCCATTATTAGCACATTATTTACTGCTGCTCTTCAATTATTTGTTATTCTTATCTCTTACTTTTTTAGGGGTTTTCTTAAAACTGCATTGTTGGTTAAGGGCTTGTATAAGTAAGCATTTTAATGAAAGGTCTACATCTTTTGTATTCGGCGCATGTGATGAATAAACATCTAAACAGTAGTATCACTGTGTCAAGTGAGTGAAACTCAACAGTGAACAATAGGAATGTGGTCTGGTTAGACTAGTCTATTGTTGATCCAGGCTGTATCACAACCAGCCGTGACTGGGAGTCCCATAGGGCGGCGCACAATTGGCCCAGCTCTTCCGGGTTTGGCCGGTGTAGGCCGTCATTGTAAATAAGAATTTGTTCTTAACTGACTTTCCTATTAACCAAAATCACAGTTTCAATGCTTTAAAAAAGTAAGAGATAAGAATAACAAATAATTAAAGAGAAGCAGTAAATAACAATAGCGGGGCTATATACAGGGTATACAGGGGGTACCGGTACAGAGTCAACATGTGGGTCACCGGAGTCAAGGTAATTGAGGTAATTATGTAGATGCAGGTAGATTTATTTAATTGGTTGTGCATAGATAGTAACAGAGAGTAGCAGCAGCATGGGGGGGGGGGGGCGCAATGCAAATAGTCTGGGGTAGCCATTTGATTAGCTGTTCAGGACACTTATGGCTTGGGGTGGAAGCTGTTTAGATGCCTCTGGGGCCTAGACTTGGCGCTCCGGTACCGCTTGCCATGCGGTAGCAGAGAGAACAGTCTATGACTAGGGTGGCTGGAGTCTTTGACTATTTTTAGGGCCTTCCTCTGACACCGCCTGGTATAGAGGTCCTGGATGGTAGGAAGCTTGGTCACTGTGGTGTACTGGGCCGTATGCACTACCCTCTGAAGTGCCTTGTGGTTGGAGGCGGTGCAGTTGCCATACCAGGCAGTGATGCAGCCAGTCAGAATGCTCTCGATGGTGCAGCTGAAGAACCTTTTGAGGATCTGAGGACCCATTCCAAATCTTTTTAGTCTCCTGAGGAGGAATAGGCTTTGTCGTGCCCTCTTCACGAATGTCTTGGTGTGCTTCACGAATGTCTTGGAATGTAAAACCATGCTAGTTTGTTGGTGATGTGGACGCCAAGGAACTTGAAGCTCTCAACATGCTCCTCCACAGCCTCATAGATGAGAACAGGGGCGTGCTCATGTAAAACCATGCTAGTTTGTTGGTGATGTGGATGCCAAGGAACTTGAAGCTCTCAACATGCTCCTCCACAGCCTCGTAGATGAGAACAGGGGCGTGCTCGTTACTCCTTTTCCTATTGGCCACAATCATCTCCTTTATCTTGATCATGTTGAGGGAGAGGTTGTTGTCCTTGCACCACACAGTCAGGTCTCTGACCTCCTCCCTATAGGCTGTCTCAGCCTTGTCGGTGATCAGGCCTACCACTGTTGTGTCATCAGCAAACTTAATTCTGGTGTTGGAGTTGTGCCTGGCCATGCAGTCATTAGAGAACAAGTACAGGAGGGGACTGAGCACACACCCCTGAGTGGCCCCGTGTTGAGGATCAGCGTGGCGGATGTGTTCTTACCTACCCTTACCATCTGGGGGTGGCCCGTCAGGAAGTCTAGGATTCAGTTGCAGAGGGAGGTGTTTAGTCCCAGGGTCCTTAGCTTAGTGATGAGCTTTGAGGGCACTATGGTGTTGAATGCTGAGCTGAAGTCAATGAATAGCATTCTCACATAAGTGTTCCTGTTCAAGGGCAGTGTGTAGTGCAATAGAGATTGCATCATCTGTGGATCTGATGCAAGTGAAGTGAAGTGGGTCTAGGGTTTCTGGGATAATTGTGTTGATGTGAGCCATGAGCCGCCTTTCAAAGCATGTCAAGGCTTCAGACGTTAGTGCTATGGGTCGGTAGTCATTTAGGCAGGTTACCTTAGTGTTTTTGGGCACAGATAGAGGTTGAAAATATCAGTGAAGACACTTGCCAGTTGGTCAGCGCAAGCTCGGAGTCCTGGTAACCTGTCTGGCCCAGCGGCCTTGTGAATGTTGACCTGTTTAAAGGTCTTACTCACATCAGCTGATGCTCTCATGCATGTTTCAGTGTTACTTGCCTCGAAGCGAGCATAGAAGTTATTTAGCTCGTCTGGTAGCCTCGTGGCACTGGACAGCTCTCGGCTGTAATAGTTAGCAAGCCCTGCCACATCCAATGAGCGTCGAAGCCAGTGTAGTATGATTCAATGTTAGTCCTGTATTGACGCTTTGCTTGTTTGATGGTCCATCGGAGGGCGTAGGGGGATTTCTTATAAGCTTCTGGGTTGGAGTCCCGCTCCTTGAAAGCGCAGCTCTACCTTTTAGCTCAGTGCAAATGTTGCCTGTAATCCATGGCTTCTGGTTGGGGTGTGTACGTACAGTCACTGTGGGGACGACGTCCTCGATGCACTTATTGATAAAGCCGGTGACTGATGTGGTGTACTCCTCAATGTCATCGGAAGAATCCCAGATCATATTCCAGTCTGTGTTAGAAAATACAGTCCTGTAGTTTAGCATCTGCTTCATTTGACCACTTTTTTAGAAGCTGAGTCACTCGTGCTTCCTGCTTTCATTTTTTGCTATTAAGCAGGAATCAGTAGGATAGATTTATGGTCAGATTTTCCAAATGGAGGGCAAGGGAGAGCTTTGTGCAAGTCTCTGTGTGTGGAGTAAAGGTGGTCTAGAATTTTTTTTCCCTCTGGTTGCACATTTTACATGCTGATAGAAACGAGGTAAAACTGATTTTAGTTTCTCTGCATTAAGTCACCAGCTACTAGGAGCACCACTTCTGGATCAACGTTTCCTGTTTGCTTATGGCGGAATGCAGCTCATTTAGTATGGTTTTATTGCCAACCTCGCTCTGTAGTGGTATGTAGACAGCTACGAAAAATACAGATGTAATCTCTCTAGGTAGATAGTGTGGTCTATTGCTTATCATGAGACACTCTACCTCAGGTGAGCAAAACCTTGAGACTTCCTTCGATATCGTGCACCAGCTGTTGTTTACATAAATGCATAGACCCCCGCCCGTGTCTTACCAGAGGCTGCTGTTCTGCATTGCAGATAGAGTTTATAACCCGCCAGCTGTATGTTCTTAATGTGGTCGTTCAGCCACATAAGATATCACAGTTTTTAATGTCCCATTGGTAGGATAAACGTGCTTTCAGTTCGTACCATTTATTTTCCAGCGATTGAACGTTAGCTAGCAGAATGAAGGCAAGGGAAGATTAGCCACTCGTCGCCTGATCGCAAGGCACCCTGATCTTTTGCCTCGAAATCTCCATTTCCTTCTCTCCATCTCCATTTCCTTCTCTCTGCAATATATCCCTTGTGTCCAACTCATTGAAGAAGAACTCCTCGTCCAATTTGAGGTGAATAAACCCAGTTCTGACGTCCAGAAGCAACATTATGTACAGAACAAGTTACGAACATTGTGAAAAAACTAACAAAATAGCATGATTGGTTGAGAGCCAATAAGACAGCTGCCATACCCTTCCGGCGCCATCATAACACCATCTTTTTAATAGGTCGTTAAGGTATGTCATGATATAGCACAAGTTGGGAGGGGTATTTCCACTTTTGTTCTCTATTGCTCCTCAAACAAGGGGGATACCGATGACATCACAGATTTCCACGGAATTCTTTGAATGCCCTACTCCTTGAAGTTTGCAGTTGTGTCAAAATAACACTATTTTATTCAAAACAGCTGTTTTTATCCTTTAGTGTGTGTGTGTGTGTGTGTGCTTTATTATATTTGTACTTGGGATGCCGCTTTAGCATTAAAAGTAAAAAAATAGCTGGAAGACATCTTTAACATCTAAACATATACCATCGTGCTAGCGCCCGCGTGCCACCACCCGCATGTTAGCATAGTAACGACTACTCCGCGGCTTCCCTGTTCCATCTATTGCTTCCCCATGGACCCTATGATCACTTGGCTACATAGCTGATGCCCGCTGGACTGTTCATTAATCACGGTACTCCATTCTGTTTATATATATATATATATATATATATATTTTGTTTATGTTTTTTTTTTGTTTATCTGCCCGGCCCCAGCCGCGAACTCAGGCTCTGTGTGTAGTTAACCGACCCTCTGCCCATTCATCGCCATTTTACGTGTTGTTGTTTTAGCTGAATAGCTGTTGTTGTTGTCTTAGCTAGCTCCCCAAATCAACACCTGTGATTACTTTATGCCTCGCTGTATGTCTCTCTCATATCATTCTTTAAAAGTACTTCTCACCATCTTAGATAAGCATGCCCTGTTCAAAAATGCAGAACTAAGAACAGATATAGCCCTTGGTTCACTCCAGGACCTGACTGCCCTTGATCAGCACCAAAACATCCTGTGGCGGACTGCCAGAGCATCGAATAGTCCCCAAGATATGCAACTGTTCAGGGAAGTCAGGAACCACTACACGCAGTCAGTCAGGAAAGCAAAGTCTAGCTTTTTCAAGCAGAAATTCGCATCCTGTAGCTCTAACTCCAAAACGTTTTGGGACACTGTAAAGTCCATGGAGAACAAGAGCACCTCCTCCCAGCTGCCCACTGCACTGAGGCTACGTAACACGGTCACCACTGATAAATCCATGACAATCGAAAATTTCAATAAGCATTTCTCAATGGCTGGCCATGCCTTCCTCCTGGCTACTCCAACCCCGGCCAACAGCTCCGACGCCCCCCCCCACCTCCCCCCGCGCGCAGCTACTCGCCCAAGCCTCCCCAGCTTCTCCTTCACCCACATCCAGACAGCAGATGTTATGAAAGAGCTGCAAAACCTGGACCAGTACAAATCAGCTGGGCTAGACAATCTGGACCCTCTCTTTCTAAAACTATCTGCTGCCATTGTTGCAACCCCTATTACCAGCCTATTCAACCTCTCTTTCGTATCGTCCGAGATCCCTAAAGATTGGAAAGCTGCCGCGGTCATCCCCCTCTTCAGTTTGGGGACCCAAACTGTTACAGACCAATATATCCATCCTGCCCTGTCTTCAAAAGCCAAGTTAAGAAACAGATTACTGACCATTTCGAATCCCACCGTACCTTCTCCACTGTGCAATCTGGCTTCCAAGCCGGTCACGGGTGCACCTCAGCCACGCTCAAGGTACTAAACGATATCATAACCGCCATTGATAAAAGACTACTGTGTAGTGTCTTCATCGACCTGGCCAAGGCATTCGACTCTGTCAATCACCCTATTCTTATCAGCAGACTCAATAGCCTTGGTTTCTCTGACGACAGCCTCACCTGGTTCACCAACTACTTTGCAGACAGAGTTCAGTGTGTCAAATCGGAGGGCATGTTGTCCGTACCTCTGGCAGTCTCTATGGGGGTACCACAGGGTTCAATTCTCGGCCGACTCTTTTCTCTGTATATATCAATGATGTCGCGCTTGCTGCGGGTGATTCCCTGATCCACCTCTACGCAGACGACACCATTCTGTATACTTCTGGCCCTTCTTTGGACACTGTGCTAACTAACCTCCAAATGAGCTTCAATGCCATACAACACTCCTTCCCTGGCCTCCAACTGCTCTTAAACGCTAGTAAAACCAAATGCATGCTTTTCAACCGTTCACTGCCCGCACTCGCCCGCCCGACTAGCATCACCACCCTGGACGGTTCCGACCTAGAATATGTGGACAACTATAAATATCTAGGTGTCTGGCTAGACTGTAAACTCTCCTTCCAGACTCATATTAAACATCTCCAATCCAAAATCAAATCTAGAATCGTTTTCTATTTCGCAACAAAGCCTCCTTCACTCACGCCGCCAAACTTACCCGAGCAAAACTGACTATCCTACCGATCCTCGACTTCGACGATGTCATCTACAAAATAGCTTCCAACACTCTACTCAGCAAACTAGATGCAGTCTATCACAGTGCCATCCGTTTTGTTACCAAATCACCTTATACCACCCACCACTGCGACCTGTATGCTCTAGTCGGCTGACCCTCGCCACATATTCATCAACAGACCCACTGGCTCCAGGTCATCTATAAGTCTATGCTAGGTAAAGCTCCGCCTTATCTCAGTTCACTGGTCACGATAACAACACCCACCCGTAGCACACGTTCCAGCAGGTATATCTCACTGATCATCCCCAAAGCCAACACTTCATTCGGCCGCCTTTCCTTCCAGTTCTCTGCTGCCAGTGACTGGAACGAATTGCAAAAATTGCTGAAGTTGGAGACTTTTATTTCCCTCACCAACTTTAAACATCAACTATCTGAGCAGATAACCGATCACTGCAGCTGTACATAGTCCAACTGTAAATAGCCCACCCAATATACCTACCTCATCCCCATACTGTTTTTATTTTATTTACTTTTCTGCTCTTTTGCACACCAGTAGCTCTACTTGCACATCATCATTTGCTAATTTATCACTCCAGTGTTAATCTGCTAAATTGTAATTATTCGTCCTATGGTCTATTTATTGCCTACCTCCTCATGCTTTTTGCACACACTGTATATCTACTTTCTTTTCTCTACTGTGTCATTAACTAGTTTGTGTCATTGGCTTGTTTATTGTTACTCTGTGTTGTTGTCTGTGTCACACTGCTTTGCTTTATCTTGGCCAGGTTGCAGTTGCAAATGAGAACTTGTTCTCAAGTAGCCTACCTGGTTAAATAAAGATAAAATAAATAAATAAAATCAACAACAAAGTGGGTGAAACTCACCAGTGATTGACAGGAATGTGGGCTGGGTTAGACTAGCCTATTTGGGACTCTCCAGTCTGCTTTGAACCTAATTTAACACCTGATCTCAATAGGTGTTCCAGGTATGACATGACATGGTACAAGTGGGGGATGGGCCTTTTCTGTTTTGTCCTCTATTGCTCCTGTAAGCAAGGGTGGGGGGGTGATGACATCACATTATACCAACTCCTTGAATGGCCTACTCTTTCTTTTCTTTGATAACAAAATCAAATGCATTGGGTATTAGAGCTAAAAACAAACTGCCTCGTGATTATATTTTGTCCCTGTCTAGCGTTAGCCAGCCTAAACTTGAGAGAGAGAGGGGTGCTGTGGAGGGAAATTGGATGGCTATATATTTGACTAGCTAGTCATATCCCATGGCAGATGACTAACTGGCTATGTATCATTAGGTGTCTATCTTGTGATGTGATTCTTATAAAATATTGAACCTTCTGGCTGTTGATGGCAAGAATGAATGTAACGTTATAGCCGAAACGTTACGATAACAGCTACTAAATAACGACTTTGTGGTGGTCGGCTTGGTAACTAAATGTTCCTAGTCTAGCTGGTTTGTGACTTTGCTACTTACAGGCATACATGATCATATTTCAGTTATGGATATGCAATTACATGACATGCTTTCTCAAATGTTACAGTGAAAACCTTTGGATCATATAATTGTACTTTGTCACCATTTTTCTTACTGTGTTGACATTGCAGTTGTCAACAGTTTCCTTTGTTCCAGGAATGGCCGGGGTCATAAAGCAGCACCTGGTCGGGAAAATGGGCAAACAGGTTAAGCCAGATTGCATTCAGAAGGAATGTTGTTTGTCAGTTAGAAAGTATCAATGTTAATGACAGGTTTCCATCTTATGGCAGAACGTTTGTCGGTGAAAACTCAAGTTTAACGTTAAAAGGTCTTGACCCAGCTTTTCACGATTGTTGTTTAAACAGATACATTTTTACATCAATTTCCATCAACATTATTAAACACACACACATGTTACACTTTGAGATAGAAGCTGTTTTTCAGTCTCTCGGTCCCTGCTTTGATGCACCTGTACTGACCTCGCCTTCTGGATGATAGCGGGGTGAACAGGCAGTGGTTCGGGTGGTTGTTGTCCTTGATGATCTTTATGGCCTTCTTTCCATGCTTGCTTCCACCCTGGTTTTCTTTCTTCCTCTTTCTTCTTTCTTCCAATTCGAATGCTGCCCCAACAGATCCACAAATGATACAATCTTAATTGCACTTAACACAGCTCTCTGCCACCTGGACAAGAGGAATACCTACTGTATGGGAGAATGCTGTTCATTGACTAAAGCTCAACGTTCAACACCATAATACCCTTCAAGCTCGACCCTGGGACTGAACCTCCCCATTGCAAATGAATCCTGGACTCCCTGACAGGCTGAGGTAATAAGGGTAGGCTACAACACCACCACACTGACCCTCAACACGGGGGCCCCTCAGGGGTGTGTGCTTAGTCCCGCAATATACAAACAATATGTTTTCATTTAATCATCAAGTGTGACTAAACAGAAAAGCATTTAACAGTCATTGGAACTGAGTTCTGATGAACAACTAAATGTAGCATTACAAAATTACATTTGCTTGCCAACTTAATTATTT
>NW_027012491.1:0-19253 GCF_036934945.1 Oncorhynchus masou masou
GAACATCAACGCTGGTTCCAGTTACGTGTGCTCTTCTCTACACTACACCACCTCACATCTCCCACTACGTCACCTCTTCTCTACACTACCACCTCATCTCTACACTATACCACCTCTTCTCTACACTACACCCATCATCTCTACACCACCTCTTCTCTACACCACCTCATCTCTACACCACCTCTACACTACACCACCTCTTCTCTACACTACACCACCTCATCTCTACACCACCTCATATCTACACCACCTCATCTCTACACCACCTCCTTCCTCTACACTACCTCATCTCTACATCACCTCATCTCTACATCACCTCTTCTCTACACCACCTCTTCTCTACACCAACTCTTCTCTACACTTCACCACCTTCTTCTCTACACCAACTCTTCTCTATGCCACCTCTTCTCTACACCACCATCTTCTCTACCAACTCTTCTCTACACTTCACCACCTCTTCTCTACACTACACCACTTCATCTCTACTCCACCTATCGCGACACAACCTCATATCTACACTACACCACCTCCCATCTCTACGCCACCTCATCTCTACGCCTTGCACCACCTCATCTCTACACCACCTCATCTCTACACCACCTCATCTCTCCACTACCTAGTGGTTAGAGCGTTGAAAGGTTGCTAGATCGAATCCCGGAGCTGACAAGGGAAAAAATCTGTCGTTCTGCTCCTGAACAAGACGTCATTGTAAATAAGATTTTTCTTAACTGACTTGCCTAGCTAAATAAAGGTTAAATAAATCTCTACACAAGTAAAGCACAAACTGACAGCTTATGTAATTCCAGGAAGAATATGACACAGAAAAGAGTAGTCTATCTGGATGTCTGAACGGCTATTTCAGGTTTAACTATAGGGCTTGCTGGTTAGCTAGATGTTGTTCTCTTTGACACAAATGGACAATTTCAACTGCTGCTTGCCGCTTGCCTCTCACAATGGGAATACATTGTATTCGGAGCTGTGTAAAAAAAAAAAAATCTTTAAAAAGCTAACAAAACGGTCTCCAAATGTCTCCAAAGTAGGTACTCAGCAGGGCTATATTACATTACTGCTTCCCCAATGAAGTTAATGTTTTTTTGGCACGAAAAAGAGTAATGTACTCTAAATAAAATAAATAAGCTCTGCACATCTATAGCTGTACCCAATCGGGTCTAATAAAGTAGACACAAGCGTCCTTGGTGGGGTTAATGTGAAGAACCTATAGGTCCTGTCAGTAAAATATGGACCAAGGCCTGCTATCCCATTGATGCGAGGGAGCGATTGAAGGATGAGGATGAGTGAGCCATATAATGAACTGCACAGAGAGATCTATAGGGAGTGAGTCTTCTTTCATCTTTTCATTGCTACCCCTTTTCAGGTTTCTTCATGTTGGTGAAAGACGGAACTTAAACCATTTTAAGGTCCCTGTGTGAGGACTTTTGTTTCCCTGTTGCTGTTGGCTAGGAAGGGGAGAGAAAGAGAGGAGATGAGAGATGAGGAGAGGAGAGAAAAATAAGAACAAAAACACAACACAAGACAACCCAACATTACACAACAGAACACACCATAACACAACAGAACATAACAGAACACACCATAACACAACAGAACATAACAGAACACAACAGAAAACAACAGAAAACAACACAACACAACAGAAAACACCATAACACAACAGAACATAACACAACAGAAAATAACAGAACATAACAGAACACAACAGAAAACAACACAACAGAAAACAACACAACACAACAGAAAACAACACAAATAGAAAACAAGAGAACACAAACATAACAAAAACAACAGAACACAAACACAACAGAAACAACAGAACACAACACAACAGAAAACAACAGAACACAACAGGAACAGAAAACAAGAGAACACAACATAACAGAAAAACAACTGCAACACAACCCAACAGAAGATGAAGTGTTGATGAAGACTTGATGAATCAATGAGGATGTAAAAGCTATGGTGAACCATAGTAAAACAACCCTGCTGTACACCCTGTGATACACCCTGCTGTACACCCTGTGATACACCCTGCTGTACACCTCATACACCCTGCTATACACTCTGCTATACACCCTGCTGTACACCCTGCTGGCCACTCTGCTGCTGCACCCTGCTGTACCCTGCCAACACCCTGCTGCTTACACCCTGCTATACACCCTGCTGTACACCCTGCTGTACACCCTGCTATACACCCTGCTGTACACCCTGCTGTACACCCTGCTATACACCCTGCTATACACCCTGCTATACACCCTGCTATACACCCTGCTATACACCCTGGGCTATACACCCTGTATACACCCTGCTGTACATCCTTGCTATACACCCTGCTGTACACCCACTATACACCCTGCTATACACCCTGCTATACACCCTGCTATACACCCTGCTGTACACCCTGCTATACAACCTGCTATACACCCTGCTGTACCCCTGCTGTACACCCCCATACACCACTCGCTGTACACCCTGCTGTACCCCTGCTGTACACCCTGCTGTACACCCTGCTGTACACACTGCTGTACACCTTACCAGCACCCTGCTGTACACCCTGCTGTACACCCTGCTGAACACCGAGCTGTACACCCTGCTGTACACCATGCTGAACACCACCATACACCCTGGAGTACACCCTGCTGTACACCTGCTGTACACCCTGTTGTACACCCTGCTGTACACGCTGCTGTACACCTTCTGTACACCCTGCTGTACACCCTGCTGTACACCCTGCTGAATACCAAGCTGTACACTCTACAGTACCCTGCTGTACACCCACTGCTGTACCTCTGCTGTATTACCCTGCTGTACACCCTGCTGTACACCCTGCTGTACACCCTGCTATGCACCCTGCTATAAAGAGCTTGCAGTGGTATCGTGGGAGACTCATACTCTTGGAGGACTTTGTACGGAACCCTGAAAACATAAGCAGACAAGGAACATGAGTCATTATAGCAAACATTCTCAATGAGACTGCGCAGGTAGATGTCAAACCCCCACATGCAGTTATGCTGGTTTGACAGTGAGAAAGCCAAAGCACTGAAATGCCCTTCAACTCATAAATCATGAAAAGTTTCTTTCTCATTGTCTTGGTGTGAGAGTATGTTTTAAGATACCCATAGTCGGGTTATCATAATCAGCACACAGAACACACATTCAGTATCCACCCCATAAACACAACTGTAATACACATTCAGGATCCACCCAGAAACACAACCAACACACATTCAGTATCCACCCACCAACACTACCAGCACACATTCAGGATCCACCCAGAAACACAACTAACACACATTCAGTATCCACCCATAAACACTACCAGCACATTCAGGATCCACCTAAAACACTACCAGCACACATTCAGGATCCACCCATAAACACTACCAACACATTCAGGATCCACCCATAAACACTTCTTCAGCACACATTCAGGATCCAATAAACACCACCAACACACATTCAGTATCCACCCATAAACACTACCAACACATATTCAGTATCCACCCATAAACACTACCAACACATTCAGGATCCACCCATAAATACCAACACACATTCAGGGATCCACCCATAAACACTACCAGCACACATTCAGGATCCACCCATAAACACTACCCAGGACACATTCAGTATCCACCAGAAACACTTCAGACACATTCAGTATCCACCCATAGACACTACCAACACATACATTAGTATCCACCATAAACACTACCAACACACATTCAGTATCCACCCAAAACACAACCAACACATTCAGGATCCACCCATAAACACTACCAACACATATTCAGTATCCACCCATAAACACTACCAGGACACATTCAGGATCCACCCATAAACACTACCAACACACATTCAGGATCCACCCATAAACACTACCAACACATATTCAGTATCCACCCATAAACACTACTGGACACATTCAGGATCCACCCATAAACACTACCAGGACACATTCAGGATCCACCATAAACACTACCAACACACATTCAGATCCACCCATAAACACTACCAACACACATTCAGGATCCACCCATAAACACTACCAGCACACATTCAGGATCCACCCATAAACACTACCAGGACACACATTCAGTATCCACAGAAACACTACCAGGACACATTCAGTATCCACCCATAGACACTACCAACACACATTCAGTATCCACCCATAAACACTACCAACACATCAGTATCCACCCAGAAACACAACCAAACATTCAGGATCCACCCATAAACACTACCAACATATTCAGTATCCACCCATAAACACTACTATACACATTTCAGGATCCACCCATACATACTACCAACACACATTCAGGATCCACCCATAAACACTACCAACACATATTCAGTATCCACCCATAAACACTAACAGACACATTCAGGATCCACCCATAAACACTACTACAGGACACATTCAGGATCCACCACTCAAAAGCACTACAACACATATTCAGTATCCACCCATAGACACTACCAACACATATTCAGTATCCACCCATAGACACTACCAACACACATTCAGGATCCACCATAAACACTACCAACACACATTCAGTATCCACCCATAAACACTACCAACACATATTCCAGTATCCACCCATAGACACTACCAACACACATTCAGTATCCACCCATAAACACTACCAACACACATTCAGTATCCACCCATAAACACTACCTTTACACATTCAGGATCCACCATAAACACTACCAACACACATTCAGGATCCACCCATAAACACTACCAACACACATTCAGTATCCACCCATAAACACTACCAACACATATTCAGTATCCACCCCATAACTTACTACCAACACACATTCCAGTATCCACCCATAAACACTACCAACACACATTCAGTATCCACCCATAAACACTACCAACACACACATTCAGGATCCACCCATAAACACTACCAGGACACATTCAGGATCCACCCATAAACACTACCAACACATTCAGTATCCACCCATAAACACTACCAACACATATTCAGTATCCTTATAGACACTACCAACACACATTCAGTATCCACCCATAAACACTACCAACACATTCAGTATCCACCCCATAAACACTACCAACACACATTCAGGATCCACCCATAAACACTACCAGGACACATTCAGGATCCACCCATAAACACTACCAACACATATTCAGGGATCCACCCATAAACACTACCAACACATATTCAGTATCCACCCAGAACAGTCCTTTGATACGAGTTCTTCGGACTGTACAGTGGGTAACATGTGTAACACGAATTTTAATTATGTCTCTTTTGGCTTCCCACAGTCAACGAGAGGACAACGAGCCTATACACTTCTCTGAGGGGATGTCACATGAGGCGCAGGAGGAAGACCTGTTGTTATCCATCATGTCACCAATACTTCAGTCTGGATAACCACACCAGATCTTAGACCTGTCTTTCTCTATAGCTCTACCCGTCTTCTCTTGTCTCTCTCTGTCTCTAGCTCTGTCTGCTCTGTCTCTTATCTGTCTCTTTCTTTCTCTCTGGTCTGTCTCTTCCTTCTCTTTCCCCTCTCTTCCTCTCCCTCTTCTTCTCTCTCTCTCTCTCTCTCTGTGTGTCTTTCTCTCTGTCTGTCTGTCTCTCTCTCCTCTGTGTCTCTCTGTCTATCTCGCTATCTCCATTAGGACTCTGCAAAACCAATTTTGTTTGACAACTCTATCCTTGACAAGAGCCCCGTGAACACGTGGCTAGGCCGAATGTAGCACCACAAAGTGTACCCTCAACATCTTTCTCGCTCTCACTCTCAGTATGCCAAGAGCGTGTCACCGGAGTGAAGGACATGATTGAAAGGCCCTACAATTACTTCCAGTTCAACTAAAATAGTAAGTTTGAGCCTATCAATATGTCTGCAGCACCTTGGTTACTTTGTGTTCCCGCCGAGTGGGTTTGGATAGAGATCTATGGCGACAGAGAGAGAGAGAGAGAGAGAGAGTCAGGGAGAGAGAGAGTCAGAGAGAGAGAGTCAGAGAGAGAGAGTCAGAGAGAGAGAGTCAGATTGAGAGAGAGAGTCAGATAGAGAGAGAGATAGTCAGATTGAGAGAGAGAGAGATAGTCAGATTGAGAGAGAGAGATAGTCAGATTGAGAGAGAGAGAGAGTCAGATTGACAGAGAGAGATGATTGAGAGAGAGAGATAGTCAGATTGAGAGAGAGAGATAGTCAGATTGAGAGAGAGAGAGAGAGAGAGAGAGAGAGACCAGAACATCCAATCAATCAGAATAAACCAAATTACAACACGATCAAAACAAAAATACATGACTTATTGGGAAACACAAGCAAAAAGCTAAATGTAGTGCTATCTGGCCCTAAATTGACAGTACACCATGGTAAACCTTTTAACCATGGTTACCGATCAAAACCTTAGAAAACCTTGACAGAGTACAGGCTCAGTGAGCACAGCTTTGTCATTAAGAAGGGTAGACACAGGAAAACCTGGCTCCCTGTAGAGGAAAGGCTGTGCAACCACTGCACCACAGCAGAACCCAAGACAGAGCTGAATTTCCTGACAAAATTTCAAAAATATAAGACAATTAGAGAGTGTCATTTCCCAACCCTTATTTGAAACCCTTATTCAAGGTTTCGGAGACCTCTCTGTGAGAATAGGGTACCTGTAAATTGAATTAAATTGAGAAACACACAGAGACAGAGAGAGAGAAAAGACATAGAGGGAGAGAGACACACACACACACATACACACAGAGAGAGAGAGAGAGAGAGAGAGAGAGAGACAAAGAGAGAGATAGAGAGAGACACAGAGAGAGACACAGAGAGAGACACAGAGAGAGAGACACAGAGAGAGGGATAGAGAGGGATAGAGGGATAGAGAGAGAGAGAGAGAGAGAGAGAGAGAGAGAGAGAGAGAGAGAGAGAGAGAGAGAGAGAGAGAGAGAGAGAGAGAGAGAGAGAGAGATCAGAGGGACCCCGTGCCATACCAGAAATGGTCAGATAGAGGAGAAAGACAGATAGAGAGAGGGACAGATAGGGAGAAATACAGATTAAGGAGGGATAGAAGAGAGGGAGAAATACATACCAGAAATTAAGAGAGAGAGATCAGAGGGACCCTGCCATACCAGAAATGAGATAGAGGAGAAAGACAGATAGAGAGAGGGACAGAGAAAGGGAGAAATAGATTAAGAGAGGGATAGAGAGAGAGAGAGAGAGACAGAGGGACCCCCGTGCCATACCAGAAATGGTCAGAGAGAGAGAGAGAGAGAGAGAGAGAGAGAGAGAGAGAGAGAGAGAGAGAGAGAGAGAGAGAGAGAGAGAGAGAGAGAGAGAGAGAGAGAGAGAGAGAGAGAGAGAGAGAGAGAGAGAGAGAGAGAGAGAGAGAGAGAGATGAGCAAGTGAAAAAGGTCATTGTACAGTTACTGCATCCTGCTTCCAATTGAGCTTTTACTGACAATAGTGAGGGGGACCCCCATGCCATACCATGGTAGGACCGATGTCAAAACAAAACAAACTGCCTACATCTTGATGACTAATAACTATTGGAGACATTACACTGTAAGACGTGGAAGTTGAATTGTGTTAATTAGTCCAAAACATTGCCTGCTGACTATACAGCCTATCCTTTCTGAGCAATGGCATTGTGATCACTAATAAAACAAGTTGATATGAATTTAGTGGTATTTCTCTCCTAAATAAAATATGATTGACTATAATTATTTATTCCCCATAACATACAACAAAACACTCGAGACCAAATGTGGACATTGAGCAATAAAAAGGGGGTAACGTGTGGGGGGTCTCCGTGGAACCCTGATCAAAACCATCTGGGAGCCTGGCTTTACAAGCAGGCCTTACAAATTAACCATCAGAGAGAACGAAGGAGGGAGGGAGAGGGGGGGAGAGGAGAGGGGGGGGGGACAGGTCTGAAAAGGGAAAGAAAAGTTGCACAATAAAAGACCTTGAACAGACATGAGGGAAAAGAGGAAACAGACAAAAACTAAGATGAGACAAGAGAAGAGAACATGAATTGACGGCCATTCTTGTAGCCTACCTCGCTCCCTTGTCCAGGTACCCCTCCCCCTCTCTCCCTCCTCCCTGCCCTCCCTCCCTCCATTCCTACCTTCCTAAACAGGTAGCCCGTACTCCATCGCCAGGCCCCATGGAGGGAGGACAGACCGTCCCGGTTCATCTCTGAGAGGAGTGACAGACTCTCTCTCGTTTTCTCTGTCCTGTTCCACCCTCCTTCACAAAACTCCTTTTCTTTTCCAGTGGAGGAAGAAGACAAAATGCCTAGCCTCCAACTCCATCAGACTCCACAGAGTGCTTGCTCTCTTTCACTCCGAGTTTGTTCCCCTCCCTCCCCTCCTCCCCCTCCCTACCTCCCTCTCTACTCTCTTTCTCTCTACAAAACTCTTCCCTCCTTCCATCTGTATCTCGTCATCTTTCCCCTCGGTCTCTCCTCTCGGTCTCTCCTCTCCTCCCTCTCCTCTCCTCTCCTCTCTGTTTGTAAATCAGGCAGGGTTCTCTTACTTGTGTGGCACGACAAAAGTATAGTTCATGGTGAGGCTACTTGAGGGTAAACTAACTACAGTCCAGACTGTCACAGTCCCAACTGAATGAGGTCAGAAACAACAGCAACACCGCTGGCTTGCCATGGAATTCACAGATGACCTATCCTGGCCTAATCTCCTACATGTGATACTTCAATTATTGTTCAGCATTTGTCATTGAGCTTATGGTCTAGTCATGGTAAAGGGCAAACATATGTGGAAACAGAAAAACAAACACTAATGGAGAACAGAGAAGTGGGTCTGTTCATGTAGTCATATGATAAGGGACTGTCGCTTGAGAGCGAGGGGCCGAGTAACAGTGGTGGGGCTGAAAGACTTCAGTGTAAACCACAGAGCTAATGTCATGACCGGCCCTCGGCGCGACACGCCCCATGATGCTTTGGTTCTTGGCAGCCACTTCCTTGTTAATCTGTACAGACTTCAATTATGCCCTCAGCAGTCAAAGCACACACACAAACGCAGGTACAGAGATGCACACACACTCCACCAAACTTCCACCGCAACCACCCCAACCCACAACCCCACACTCCACCAAATACCCACCACACTCCACCAAAACATCCCCCCCACCACACCACACTCCACCAAAATCCCACCACACCACACTCCACCAAACACCCACCCCACCACACCACACTCACCAAACACCCACCCCACCACACTCCATCAAAACACCCCCCCCACTCCACCAAACATCCCCCCACCCCACACTCCACCAAACATCCCCCCGACCACCCCCCCACCCCCACACTCCACCTAACATCCCAAACACCCATCCACCCCACACTCCACCAAACATCCCACCCACCACCCCCACACCCACCAAACACTCCACCTAACATCCCCCAACCACCCCCACCACCGCACACTCCACCAACATCCCCCACCACCCCACACTCCACCTAACATCCCCCAACACCCCCACCACCCGCACACTCCACCTAACATCCACCCCACCACCCCACACTCCACCTAACATCCCCCACCACCCCCACCACCGCAATACCCACCTAACATCCACCCCACCCCACACTCCACCTAACATCCCCCAACCACCCCCACCACCGCACACTCCACCTAACATCCCATCACCCCACACTCCACCCTAACATCCACCCCACCACCCCACACTCCACCTAACATCCCCCAACCACCCCCACCACCCCACACTCCACCTAACATCCCCCCAACCACCCCCAGCACCCCACACTCCACCTAACATCCACCCCACCACCCCACTCCCACCTAACATCCCCCCAACCACCCCAGCACCCCACACTCCCCAAAACATCCCCCCAACCACCCCCACCACCGCACACTCCACCTAACATCCACCCCATCACCCCACACTCCACCTAACATCCACCCCAATACCCCACACTCCACCTAACATCCCCCAACCACCCCCACCACCCCACACTCCACCTAACATCCCCCCAACCACCACCCACCACCCCACACTCCACCTAACATCCACCCCACCCCCACCACCGCACACCCACCTAACATCCCCAACCACCCCCACCACCCACACTCCACCTAACATCCACCCCATCCACCCCACACCACCCATCCACCCACCACCCACACTCCACCTAACATCCCCCCAACCACCCCCCCCACCCCACACTCCACCTAACATCCCCCCAACCACCCCCACCACCGCACACTCCACCTAACATCCACCCCACCACCCCACACTCCACCCTAACATCCCCAACCACCCCCAGCACCCCACACTCCACCAAACATCCCTCCAGCATACGGAGTTCTGAAGATTGACCCTCCTCCTCATCCCTCCTCAGACAGACAGACATATCCTCAGTCTATTTGTTTGAGGGATGTAAAACAGGATGTCAATAGATCAGGGGATTTGGCCCACAGTGAGTCTACATTAAATTAAACACGGGATGCCAGCGGTTTAAGCCCCGACTTCAATGATTGAATCATAGCTATCTGATTACATCTAAGCTGTAGCTGAGTCTAAATGCATATTTTTGGTCCAAATGGGATTCCAAGTTGTAGTCAGACTAGACGTATCTGTCGCTCATCATTTTGTTAGTCTGATTCAGACAGTTATACAGTGGTGTGTGTGTGTGTGTGTGTGTGCGTGTGGTCTTTGTTTGGCATCAGCTGATAGGGTTGAGGGCCAGCTGTCACTTTGTTTGGAATAGGAGAAATGTGTTTATACAGTAGATGGAAGATAAACTCACTCTTTTACCTGTGGAATTGTGAAATGTAACTACAGCGTGGACTTACACACATAGATGTCACGCCTTGGTCTTAGTATTTTGTGTTTTAGTTATTAGTTGGTCAGGCCAGGTGACATGGGTTTATTGTTTGTTGTATTTAGTGGGTTTTTTTAGTTATTGGGATTGTAGCTGATTAGGGGTGTGTTTTCATAGGTTTGGCTGCCTGAGGCGGTTCTCAATCAGAGTCAGGTGATTTATTTAGGTAGCCTGGGTTTCGCTTTGTATTTCGTGGGTGATTGTTCCTGTCTCTGTGTTAGTTTCACCAGTCAGGCTGTAATAGGTTTCACGTTCCGTTTTGTTGTTTTGTATTTATTCGTTATTTCATGTATAGTTTCGTTATTTGTTTTCACTAATAAACATGAGTAACCAACACTGCATTTCAGTCCGACTCTCTTCGACAAACGAAGAACGTCGTTACATAATAGAAGTACACATTAACAATATACTAGCTGTACATATAAACTTACTAACAATATACTATTTCTCCAGTACACACAATATACTAGCTATACATATAAAACACACACAATATACTGGCTATGCAGTACACACAATATACTAGCTATACATATAACACACACACAATATACTAGAAATATACACAATTAACACAATATACTAGCTATACAGTACACACAATATACTAGCTACACACACAGTACACACAATATACTGGCTATACAGTACACACAATATACTAGCTATACATATAACACACTAACAATATACTGGCTATACAGTACACACAATATACTACATAAACAGTACACACAATATACTGGCTATACAGTACACAAATATACTAGCTATACAGCACAGTATACTAATAATAATATACTAGCTATACAGTACACACAATATACTAGCTATACACACAGCAATAATACAATATACTGGCTATACAGTACACACAATTACAATTAGCTATACATATAACACACACACACACACATACTAGCTATACATCATAATACATAATATATTAGATATACATATAGTACACACAATATACTAGTTATACATACAGTACACACATTATACTATATATACACACAGTACACACAATACACTAGCTATACATACAGTACACACACAATATACTAGCTATACACTACACACAATATATTAGATATACATATAGTACACACAATATACTAGTTATACATACAGTACAATTAAGCATTTCCACATTTCTGCATGCAGGCTTCCAATGGAATGCACAGATAAAAAAGCCAGCACACACAGACACACACAGACACACACAGACACCTACAGAACCACACACAGACACACAAAGAGACACACACAGACACACACAAAGACACACAGAGCCACACACAGACACACAGAGCCACACACAGACACCTACAGAGCCACACACAGACAACTACAGAGCCACACACAGAGCCACACACAGACACACAGAGAGCCACACATAGGCACACACAGACACACACAGACACACACAGAGCCACACACACAGACACACAGAGAACCACACAAAGACACACAGAGCCACAAATAGACACACACAGAGCCACACAGAGCACACACAGACACACACAGAGCCACACACAGACACACACACAGACACCTACAGAGCCACACACAGACACACACAGAGCCACACACAGACACACACAGAGACACACACCCAGACACACACAGAGACACACATATTTGGGTAGTGGTTTATTCCTTTAAATATTGGCTGCGTCTTTGGGCTTTGGGTGGTGAGTCCCAATCTGTAACGTGATACTGCCTTTCTCAGACTAAATAAGACCCAGTCCAAACCTTACAGGGGTGTGTAAAAGGAAGTCTATGCTGTATGCTGGGATAGGTAACTCACATGGCTGGCTCTGAACTGGGATAGGGATACAAAACCATTAAACAAGCACACAAATTCAAATATAACAACCCCGAAAAATACGTGACAAAATGAACTAGAAGTAGCAACTGATACAGACCATATAATGGAGACATGATATACAAAACCCTGGTTGTGTATTTCATTACTGTGTGTGTGTGTGTGTGTGTGTGTGTGTGTGTGTGTGTGTGTGTGTGTGTGTGTGTGTGTGTGTGTGTGTGTGCGTGTGTGACTGTGACTGTGTGTGTGTGTGACTATGTGTGTGACTATGTGTGTGTGTGTGTGTTCATGTTGTACCTCTGCGTTTGTGTGACTGTGTGTGTGTGTGTGTGTGTGTGTGTGGGTGTGTAATGTGTATTTGCGTCTGTGCTTGTGGGATGAACACAGTAGATTAGTGCATTTACAGTACACTATGCATACAGACTCTGTTTGTACCTGGAGCAACATGGTTAAGAGCTGGCAGGCTTGGTATCACAATGACAATAACACAATGACATTAACACAATGACATTAACACAATGACAGTAACACAATGCGAACAAAACAATGACAATAACACACCGACAACAACACAATGACAATAACACAATGACAATAACACAATGACAACAACACAATGACAATAACACAATGACAACAACACAATGGGGCAATAGTATCCCCTAATCCCTCTTTAATGGTTTGATGTTTTAGCTAGAAACAATAACAACACACACACACACACATAGACAATAAGATAGAGTCAGACTCACCAAGGTCTCTACATGCTTCAGGGGGGATGTCGTTACCAGGTGCCTAGAAGGGTGAAGGAAGGAAGAGAGAGAGAGAGAGAGAGAGAGAGAGATAGGAGATAGGGAGGGAGATAGGGAGAGAGGGAAGAGATAGAGAAGTGAAGAGAGAGGAAGAGAGAGGGAGAGAGAGGGGGACAGAGGAGAGGAAGAGAAAGGAAGAGAGAGAGGGAGAGAGAGAGAGGGGGACAGAGAGAGAGAGAGGGGACAGAGGGAGAGGAAGAGAGATGAAGAGAGGGAGAGAGAGAGAGAGAGAGAGAGAGGGATGGAGAGAGAGAGGAGGAGAGAGGAAGAGATAGGAGGGAGAGGAAAAGAGAGGAAGAGAGAGGGAGGAGAGGAAGAGAGAGAGAGAGAAGGGAAAAGTTGAGACTACTGTAAATATATTACACAACCTGTAATGTGGAAGCTTGGTTGTGATTATACCTTGGGCTGCTGCGGTAACCATATTACCACCACACTGGCGGTCACGTGTCATGAAGGCAGTCAAATTCCACGTGACCATGTTTAGTCACGGTAATTAGGCTTCTCCAAGCTCTGATGCTGCGGATGGTCATTAGGAGCCTAACAAACTTGCTAACTGCCTGGTACACAGCACTTTTATTGTCCCTCTAATCACTCTGACACCAATGCAAATGTAATGGAAAATCTAATCAAACACTTCATGAGAGTCCATGAGCTCATAGTTGCTCAATATTTCAATAGGCTATGCAATTGCGGGAGAAAACAGAGTGATGGCCTCCACTCGGCTAGGCCTACAATATTTATTTCTCAACTTTCCTAATATTAAACACATTGCTTATATTTCCAACAGGAGTATAGCCTACCCGGCTGTCATCAAAATAAACCACTGGGAAAAGCCTCCTCCATTCGCTATTTAAGTGATGACGTATTGTTTTCCCCGCTGACCCTGTTTTGATACAGGTGCATGATAATGGTCCATTCTAAATTTAAACAAATGTCACACATATATTATTTAGTAAATGTAAAGACAAGATAAAATCAAGAATAGTCTGATGGGTGGCAGTATTAGTCTATCACTTATAAATGATGTATTATCACTGGTGAATCATGTATTATCACTTATAAATGATGTATTATCACTGGTGAATTATGTATTATCACTTATAAATGATGTATTATCACTGGTGAATTATGTATTATCACTGGTGAATTATGTATTATCACTTGTGAATCATAGTCGCTCACCTCATGTAGTCTAGTCCATAGGCCTATATGTTTTAATAAGGTTTGTATCACACCTCATGTAGCCCAGCCCATAGGCCTATATGTTTTAATAAGGTCAGTATCTCACCTCAAGTAGCCTAGCCCAGCCCATAGGCCTATATGTTTTAATAAGGTTAGTATCACACCTCAAGTAGCCTAGCCCAGCCCATAGGCCTATATGTTTTAATAAGGTCAGTATCTCACCTCAAGTAGCCTAGCCCAGCCCATAGTCCTATATGTTTTAATAAGGTCAGTATCTCACCTCAAGTAGCCCAGCCCATAGTCCTATAAGTTTTAATAAGGTCAGTATCTCACCTCAAGTAGCCCAGCCCATAGTCCTATAAGTTTTAATAAGGTCAGTATCTCACCTCAAGTAGCCTAGCCCAGCCCATAGTCCTATATGTTTTAATAAGGTCAGTATCTCACCTCAAGTAGCCCAGCCCATAGTCCTATATGTTTTAATAAGGTCAGTATCTCACCTCAAGTAGCCCAGCCCATAGTCCTATAAGTTTTAATAAGGTCAGTATCTCACCTCAAGTAGCCCAGCCCATAGTCCTATAAGTTTTAATAAGGTCAGTATCACACCTCAAGTAGCCCAGCCCATAGTCCTATAAGTTTTAATAAGGTCAGTATCACACCTCATGTAGCCCAGCCCATAGGCCTATATGTTTTAATAAGGTCAGTATCACACCTCAAGTAGCCTAGCCCAGCCCATAGTCCTATAAGTTTTAATAAGGTCAGTATCACACCTCAAGTAGCCTAGCCCAGCCCATAGGCCTATATGTTTTAATAAGGTCAGTATCACACCTCAAGTAGCCTAGCCCAGCCCATAGGCCTATATGTTTTAATAAGGTTAGTATCACACCTCAAGTAGACTAGCCCAGCCCATAGGCCTATATGTTTTAATAAGGTTAGTATCACACCTCATGTAGCCCAGCCCATAGGCCTATATGTTTTAATAAGGTTAGTATCACACCTCATGTAGCCTAGCCCAGCCCATAGGCCTATATGTTTTAATAAGGTTAGTATCACACCTCATGTAGCCTAGCCCAGCCCATAGGCCTATATGTTTTAATAAGGTTAGTATCACACCTCATGTAGCCCAGCCCATAGGCCTATATGTTTTAATAAGGTTAGTATCACACCTCATGTAGCCTGCCAGGCCCAGAGGCCTATATGTTTTAATAAGGTTAGTATCACACCTCGTGTAGCCTAGCCCAGCCCATAGGCCTATATGTTTTAATAAGGTTAGTATCACACCTCATGTAGCCCAGCCCATAGGCCTATATGTTTTAATAAGGTTAGTATCACACCTCAAGTATGCCCAGCCCATAGGCCTATATGTTTTAATAAGGTTAGTATCACACCTCATGTAGCCCAGCCCATAGGCCTATATGTTTTAATAAGGTCAGTATCACACCTCAAGTAGCCTAGCCCATAGTCCTATATGTTTTAATAAGGTCAGTATCACACCTCAAGTAGCCTAGCCCAGCCCATAGGCCTATATGTTTTAATAAGGTCAGTATCTCACCTCAAGTAGCCTAGCCCAGCCCATAGGCCTATATGTTTTAATAAGGTTAGTATCACACCTCATGTAGACTAGCCCAGCCCATAGGCCTATATGTTTTAATAAGGTTAGTATCACACCTCATGTAGCCCAGCCCATAGGCCTATATGTTTTAATAAGGTTAGTATCACACCTCATGTAGCCAGCCCAGCCCATAGGCCTATATGTTTTAATAAGGTTAGTATCACACCTCATGTAGCCTAGCCCAGCCCATAGGCCTATATGTTTTAATAAGGTTAGTATCACACCTCATGTAGCCCAGCCCATAGGCCTATATGTTTTAATAAGGTTAGTATCACACCTCATGTAGCCTCGCCAGGCCCAGAGGCCTATATGTTTTAATAAGGTTAGTATCACATCTCATGTAGCTAGCCCAGCCCATAGGCCTATATGTTTTAATAAGGTTTGTATCACACCTCATGTAGCCCAGCCCATAGGCCTATATGTTTTAATAAGGTTAGTATCACACCTCAAGTAGCCTAGCCCAGCCCATAGGCCTATATGTTTTAATAAGGTCAGTATCTCACCTCAAGTAGCCTAGCCCATAGTCCTATATGTTTTAATAAGGTTAGTATCACACCTCAAGTAGCCTAGCCCATAGACCTATATGTTTTAATAAGGTTAGTATCACACCTCAAGTAGCCTAGCCCATAGTCCTATATGTTTTAATAAGGTTAGTATCACACCTCAAGTAGCCTAGCCCATAGTCCTATAAGGTTAGTATCACATCTCAAGTAGCCTGGCCCATAGGCCTATACGTTTTTCAGATCTATCATTTGAGTCGCATCATGCAACCTTACAATGTATTAAAAATCAAAACATATAGCCCGACGTTTGAAGAACTAATAAAGTTACATTAATAACTCTAAATTAAGCATACAGTATAGGAATACCTTTTTTTTTTTGCTCAACACAGAATAACGGCATGTTGTTCAAATTGTTTGGAGAAAATATTATTTATATTTTTGTCAGCTTTGTTCAATTGTATTATTCATACTATAAAATAATGCCACGGAATTCTAAGCAAATCTCGTCTGCTAAATGAACTAGTGTAGCCCACAGCCATATGGCCTAGCCAGATCAGGACCTAACATAAGGACAACTCAGAGTATGTTCTTCTGTTCTTCTGAAACAGACTACATTTTCTGCGTATCATGCTTCTTTAGACCTGTCTAAAATAAATAATGGATTTATTGTGAAGGTGTAGTCTATATTACATGGATTTATTGTGAAGGTGTAGTCTATATTAAATGGATTTATTGTGAAGGTGTAGACTATATTACATGGATTTATTGTGAAGGTGTCACGCCCTGGTCTAAGTATTTTGTGTTTTTCTTCATGTATTGGGTCAGGCCAGGGTGTGGCATGGAGTTTTTGTATTGTGGTGTGTTTTGTCTTGGGGTTTTGGTATGTATGTATTTGGGATTGTAGCTAGTGGGGTTATCTAGCAAAGTCTATGGCTGTCTGGAGTGGTTCTCAATCAGAGGCAGGTGCTTATCGTTGTCTCTGATTGGGAACCATATTTAGGCAGCCATATTCTTTGAGTTTGCCGTGGGTGATTGTCCTTTGTGTCTTGATGTCCTTGTGCTGTGTTAGTTGACACCAGTTTAGGCTGTTTCGGTTTTCATTTTCGTTTATTTGTTTTGTAGTGTTTTGTATGGATTCGTGTTACGTTTGTTTTATTAAACATGGATCACAATAGACACGCTGCAGTTTGGTCCGACTCTCCTTCACCATATGAAAACCGTGACAGAATCACCCACCATAAACGGACCAAGCAGCGTGTCAACAGGCAGGAGCAGCCCAAAGAGGAGCTGCGTATTAAGGATTTCTGGACATGGGAGGAAATCCTGGACAGGAGAGGACCCTGGGCTAAACCAGGGGAGTGTAGCCGCTCAAAGGTGCAGCAGGAGAAGAGGGAAGCGGGAGCAGCCCAAGAGGAGTACAGTATGAACTATACGACGTGGGAAGAAATAGACAGGTGGGCGGCCGACCCAGATTGAGCGTCGAGCCAAATGCCATGAAGCCGGCTCTACGCATCTGCTCCCCAGTGCGTCTCCTTGGGCCGGCTTACATGGCACCAGCCTTGCGCTCGGTGTCTCCAGTTCGCCTACATAGCCCAGTGCGGGCTATTCCACCTCGCAGCACTGGTAGGGAAACCGAGAGTATTCAACCAGGTAAGGTTGGGCAGGCTCGGTGCTCAAGAGCTCCAGTGCGCCTGCACGGTCCGGTCTATCCAGTACCACCTCCACACCCCAGCCCTCCGGTAGCAGCTCCCCGCACCAGGCTTCCTGTGCGTGTCCTCGGCCCAATACACTCCAGTGCCAGCGCCTCGCCTCTCCTGTCCTGTCGGAGCCTTTCTCCTCTCCAGCGCTGCCGGAGCCTCCTGTCTGTTTGGAGCAGCCTGGGCTGCTAGTCTGCATGGAGCAGCTAGAGCTGCCAGTCTGCAGGAGCTGCCAGTCTGCATGGAGCTGCCAGTCTGCATGGAACAGCTAGAGCTACCAGTCTGCATGGAGCTGCCAGTCTGCATGGAGCTGCCAGTCTGCAAGGAGCTGCCAGTCTGCAAGGAGCTGCCAGTCTGCAAGGAGCTGCCAGTCTGCTAGGAGCTGCCAGTCTGCAAGGAGCTGCCAGTCTGCCCAGCGTCGCCAGTCTGCCCAGCGTCGCCAGTCTGCCCAGCGTCGCCAGTCTGCCCAGCGTCAACAGTCAGCCAGACTCTTCCAGACCTGCCAGTCAGCCAGACTCTTCCAGATCTGCCAGACTCTTCCAGATCTGCCAGTCAGCCAGACTCTTCCAGATCTGCCAGTCAGCCAGACTCTTCCGGATCTGCCAGTCAGCCAGACTCTTCCGGATCTGCCAGTCAGCCAGACCCTCCCGGATCTGCCAGTCAGCCAGACCCTCCCGGATCTGCCAGTCAGCCAGACCCTCCCGGATCTGCCAGTCAGCCAGACCCTCCCGGATCCGCCAGTCAGCCAG